>NC_092687.1:28366228-28586962 GCF_964275005.1 Diadema setosum
ATTCAGTAAATCGTTATATTAATTGAGGGCCTGACTATAAGAACGACCCAAGTTTAATTTTTGGCCAAATTCAGTTTGACATGGAAAATTGTAGCTTATGCATGGACTCATCTTGTGTATAAATGATAAATCCTAATTACCCCGGAAGTGCCTAAAATGAATGAATAAAATCTTATATGAATGTAAGAATAACCCAAGTCCAGGACTTTGGTCATTCTTACATTCATATTATAGCGCCCTCTCTCATCGCTTCTCTCTTCTCATATAGCAGCCATTAATCATCCATATGAAGAGTTTGTTTGCAAAAACCGATAAGTCCATTTTTGAAGATTTTGATGTACGGTCTCTGTCATAAAGTACAAAATAACACCTTTTAAATGTTATATTGGTCACTATATATAAAGGTACATTTTTGAAGTTATGTTCAAAAGAAGCGAAAATTTTCTTATTATTCTCTTTATTTTTCTCGACGTTTAATCGCAAATATCTCCATTTGACAAATATGGACTTATCGGTTTTTGCAAGCAAACTCTTCATATGATTCAAAGAACGACCCAAGTCCATCACACAATATGGCCTCTCCACAATTGATGTAAATGATAATTGTCATATTTATATATGTTCTAATTTGCATTTATCGTCGGTGTTTTCACGAACTGACGCTATTTCGATGTTGGTCAAAATTTTCAAAATCGAGATATTGGTACCAAATGAAAGTGCTTTCAAAACTCTACCAAATCCCAAAATTTTAGATCACAAAATTAATTATTCTTAATTTTATCAAAGAAAGAAAAAAACGACGGTACTCGAAATATCGAGAAATTGAGAAAAAGGAGTTTCACGAACCGACGCCGGTTCGTAAAACCCGAATTGCTACAGTGAAGAGCAATGTGGGTTTTACGAACCGTCGCAGTTGCATTACTTTGAGCTTTGTTCAACTTACTGGCCTAGGTTTTGGCCCTAATCCAGATCTCAGAGTGAGAACCAAACCTTCTGAAAGATGAATGACGGCCTAAGCCAGCCCACTGTCCACGAGTGAAGTGAATGGTAAGCTATAATCTTATTAAAATCATGCTCAAAATAACAGTTTCAGTTGGACTACCATAACCATTAATTGCGGTAGTGTGTAGTCCCATGTATTCAATCGCGTGATGCTTATGAAGCCTAGTCTGTAAACGCCATCCAATTTCAAATTAGATCCCAAATCATATTATTTATTGTTTCTTTTCAACTTATGTCGTTACTATTGAGACTACTGAGTACTGTAGTCGTAACGTCTGTGTGCAAGACATGCAGATTGCAAGATTTCAAAGTCTGGAAGACACTAAAAGCCTTGACTTTTGAGTTGAAAATGAAATCATGAGATTGACAAAGTAGGCGTAAAAACTAAAAAAAAAAATAATAAAAAGTCTAACAGTAAAACTCAAAGGAAGAGTAAAGAATAAAGTTAGACATCTTAGACTTTTACTTTCAAGTCTAACTATTAAGTCTAAGTTAAGACTTTACTTGTAATACCAGTTACTAAAACTAAGATCAGCTGAAGTCTAAGACCAAGTCAAATTAACACAGTTCAGAGCCATACCGGTAGTCTAGCTCTAGATCTACATCTAGACTAGTGGTAATAGTAGGTAGAGTCCACCCATTTTTCCCCCAATCTTTACTGGTCCATTCCTGAAAAAGTTACTGGTCAGTGTCCAACAGTGATTTTTCCTGGTCAGGGACCGTCGGACCAGTGCCAGTGTGCAGCGTTGGTGTAGATGTCATATATGACAGTATGTGGTCTAGTGATACTACCTAAACACTACGAGTACTCTACAGGTTAGGTGGCTTTCCTGTACAGTGCAGTGTTAAAGTATACTTCTGAATTCAGCCCTAGTACCATACTGTGTGTAGTGTATGTCTAACGTTAGTTCGAGTGGAGTACCTAAGCACAGCGGTGGGGCTTTTTTCCCCTAAAACTTGTGAATGTGGCCCAACCAAATGGCGTTTATATATTAACGCTTGATTGATAGTGATACAGTGGCGCTGTCGATTTCCACAGAAGCCATACATAATCTTTTGTCCTTTCTTCTTTCCTTTTTTCCCTTTGTTCTTTCACTCTTTTTATTCTTGGAATCGAAGGACTTCCCAGGAAATGTCCCTCGACTGATTTAACCAGGCTCTTGAGTCCTGGTAAACCTAACCTTACCGAGTAACCGTTAACGTTTGTTAGGCCTAACATAACAGTAACACTGACTTAGCCCTGTATTGACTTTGTCTTTGGCCGACTTACTGAGATGGCGAGTCTCACTCTTTAACGTTAGTCTAAACGTAGTCGCTAGATCTGTCAGTGTCAGTGTCACCGGTTATTGTATATGGTGCCATCTCTAACGTACTTTAACAAGTTGATGTTAGTTATCTATGTCAACTTACTGATTTAGTAATAGTGGTACTGTCATCCTGTTGGACATCGCCGAAATATCATCCGTGACGTGTTAATTTCGTGTCACAAAGACAAAAGTTGCCAAGATCTAATAGTATTAGATGTCTAGATTTAGATGTAGTCTAGATCTAAGTAATATGAAATCTGTGTAACTTAAAAGTGAAAGGTCTAGACTTCACTTAGTCTATAATTAGACCAGACATTCATGAGGCAAAGGCCTATTTAGTAGATCTATTCTTATTCTGTTTTAATGTCAATTCCTGCTAACTCGCCACATGTTATTCCTAAGGCCAAGGACTTCCGGGTTAGTGATTTTTTTTTTTTTGATAAATACCAAACAGCAGACGTGTTTCATTTGCATTCTTGCACAGACTTCATGAAAATATGTGCAGTATCAAAGAAATATGATGCACATGACAATGCCACTGTTTTATAGGTGAATGCTTAATACCTTTAAAAGCTGAATGATAATGTAGAGTCTAGGTCTAATTAAGATGTTAAAGTCTCTGATAATAAAGAAGTTTGATTGTCGTAGACTGTTTCCCAAATGCAGTTAGTAATATTCAGCTTTTTCAAAGCAATGCCTTATTTACAAGGACATGTAGATTTATTCATGTGAATGATAATTTAATTTCTACATGAGACTTACTAAGTGCTAGACATAAGATCTTGCATCATTAAAATATGTAAAAGGCGAGACAATTTGAATATGCATCAAAGACGAACAGCAGTATTTTTTGACATTCTTTGATCCTGTATACCATTTTGTTTTATGTTTAATATAAATAGAGCAAAATGATTTCAACTACAGCTTAGTTGGCTGATTTCTTTTTCTCAAAATGAAAGTTGTATCTTGTATCATGATGTTTGATTTTAATCGAAAGTTCTTAATTTCTGTCTTTTCTTTCACATGACTGATGCCATGCAGTAGCGAAGAGCTGGACTGTTTCAGAGAAGAAAAAAAAGTACAGCATCGTGCTTATCATCAAGGAATGTGAATACAATGGCTTAGGAAAGAAGACAATCTACAGATAGGATAGAAGGGAGAACTTGGGATGAAGGGCGACAACATAAGGACGGTATATCTACATTAAAATGTGATTGTAAAGTGGAAACATGAAAGAAGATTCTAAGATTGAAGGTGAAAACATGCATTCCATTCTGTGATGTCGTAATTACAATTTTGCTACACTTTAATAACACTACTGAGAGACATTTATATCAAGGCAAGCTTCATGTGGATATGGAATGTTAGATTTTCTTTAAGTGTTCATTGGTATGTATTTCATGATAATAAATCTTGAAGGTTTTGTGTGGTAATCATAACCTTGTGATACATCTTGATAAATTTCTAAGTGCACATTGGCAATGTTCAGATGATGCTGTAATCAGATGAAGTTAGATGGTTGAATAATCATTGCATAGTTGTAATAGTTATCGAAAGAGGATTAACTTGCCCTTCACTGATTTATTTTTCGTAAACGGTGATAATTGCGAGAGTCAATCTAAATTGTCGGGGGCATAACCAAATGTGTCACACTGTCAAAATGTGTATATCAGAAACTTTTCGCTCGCTGTACGAATTTTCACAGAAAACAGATTTATGAGAGTCACAAATGGTAGCTTAGACCCATTAACAAAAAGTTCAGCTTCATCTTCAACCATGTTCATGATACATGTTCATCTACATTTTGCAAACATTCTGAATGTTGATTGAGACATGTTATACATGTATGTATTTTTATGAAATTAATGCAACAAATAATCAAATATGCATCTCTGCTAGATGATAATATTAATCCAGTTAATGACATGCCAAACTCACCTCAAACTGTAATTCATTCTATTCTCCTTTATTCTTTTATTTATTATTTTGTTGTCTTCCAACCCACTTTGAATGTGTTACGTATGATTCTTATAAACATGGGAAATGCACTCCATAATATGGAGTGCAGCATTTCCCATGTTTATTATAACTGATAGGACTTATAACATCATTCAATCATCACTAGACAGTTCTGTTATGAGATGTTCTTTATTTAACTAAAATTGTAAATTATGATACGTGTATGCTCCCATGCAAACTCACAACAAAATACAGAAATATGATTTCTTTTAATAATAATTCATTATGTCTCTAAATGTACAATTAAAGAAAGTGATTACAAAAAGGATGTCAAACATTGTATATTAAAATAATAGATTATTCATTTGTCTCCATCCGTAGTAACACATGCAACTGCAGTGTGCAGTTTGTGGGCTGCTGTGAAAAAAAAAAATCACAGGCAGCTCAAGCGGGATTTGAACCCACGACCTCCGGATTACTAGACCAGCGCCATAACCACTAGACCACCGGGATGCCCTAGCACTACCTTTAGACATGAATGATTAAATATAGAAGGGCTTGGGGGCGCTTCGAAGTTAACTGCTCTTATTAAATATGCACATGTCATTTGCAACTCGACTAAAGATGATTAAACGCACTGAAATTCTTACTTTAAATAATATTCATAATCTGTTTTTTTTTTTTCTTTAATAGCTTGGGATGTACACTTCATACACTGTATCGGTCTACATTTCGCCTACAATATGGAATTCTTTACTTCGAGACGTTTGTTTTTTTACAAAAGAAAATTAAGAGTCCTTTAAAGGTGCTGTAAAACAGTGGCGTGTTTTGTTTTGTTTTGTTTTGTTTTGTTTTTTTTTTTGGGGGGGGGGAGGGGAGTCAAATTAGCCTTGGCCCCTCTCCACCGTCCTTCCCCCCCCCCTTTGGCTGCATTTTTTTTTAGTCATCACATGAAAATTCGTCTGCATCCACCCCGTAGTTTTGCCGATGACCTTTCTTTTTAATTATCTTAACCACACACAATTTTGGCCGAATTTCCCCACCCCTCTTGTGAATTTGCTAGCACATGTGTTTATAGTACTGGTGGATTAAGGATTCGGAGGGGGGGGGGGTCGGCCAAAATTTCTCTTTTCTCATATCGTCGGTCGCATTACGAACCGGCGAATGTTCGAATTTGGGTCAATTTTTCAAAATTCACTTTTTTCCATTTTTTGAATGTCCATACCAAACTCGATCTATCCCCAAAATATCAAATCGCAAAATTCACGAAAACATGTATTTTTGGTAGTGACGAATTTTCAAAATGTCCAAATGCTGCAATTTGTGACATTACGAACCGGCAAATGTTCGTATTCGCCGGTTCGTAAAATCCCTGTTCAGACGGAACACACGTGAGGTATGTGGGGCGAATCGAGGAGCTTGCGAGGCCGCGAGCGAGGGCTCGTCATCACCATCAGTCCCATGCACTCGGAATTGTGCTGGTATGTAACTACTAGGTGCATTTTGTTGCTCATTTGTTATTTAATCTTCTGTTTAAAAACAAAAGTAATGATAATCTGGGCAGGTTCATGTGTAACCATGAAATATTACATCAGAGAAGTAGAATTGCTCGACATTATCATGTAAAAGTAGCTTTCCTGTGTATTTCATTTCCTTGTAGATCCTGCACAGTCGTACACCTAGCCACCATTTTTGTCGAAGGGGGTCCTTGATTATTCTTGGTCAGAGATAAAGCAATCCTCCCATACAACCCGGATGCATTGTTTTTTTAAACTAAAGCATAGTAGAATCTATAAACTGAAAACAAATATCGTGTAGCAATTGCAAATACCCAGGTAGAACTGAAAATAGGCCCAAAGTAATAAATGATTATCATTGTTTTCAAAGATTCATGTTGTTGCATTAAAAAAAAATAGTATTTAGGCCCTAAGTAAGAATGAAATTGCATGATGAGACTGTTTAGCGTCAGTGTTAAGTCAGTTATAGTTACATATAGCTTCCTTAAGCATGCAAGAATAGCTGCTCTGGCCTAGTAGTCTAACTAAAATCCTGCATAAACAGTAAATTTATAGGCTAGTTCGAGGTTGTATTCACCGGTATGTTACTTATTTTGATTACCAGGACAGATATCAATGAACTTTCAGAAAAATTAAACGAAGTTGATTACCGGTACCGGTACTCAGAGTTTTTTTTTTTTAACACTCATGTACCGGTACAAGTATAAGCCTATATCCAGGGATTTTTATTCTATATAAGTTACCGCGGTATCCTATTTGTGCCCTGATAATACTGACATGATTTTCCTTATTTATATCTTGGGAATAATTCTAGGAGCAGCAGGCCACTACAAGCAGGAGCCGAGTCCCCACAAACAAAGGCAGCACCGCTATCATTACAACTGTAGCAGCTAGCATCCCAGGAACATCAGCAGCACCTCTCGGCGCAGGAGCAGCATTAGCAGAGCCTGTAAAGTGCAACTGTAGCAGCTGCTGAACTTCTCCATACAATTGTAGTCGCGAAGCCTCTATGTACTACAGTAGGCCTACCGACAGTACTATTGCAACAGAGCGTCTACGTATGCTACCGTAAAACTCTACATTTGTAGCAGCATGATCCTAACTTTCAACTGTAGCAGCTGAGCCTTTCAGACTGTAGCACGTACGTACAACCGCAGAGAGTAGTGGTGATGAGGATGTTTTTCCTTCTGCCTATAATGGTAAGTTTGATTCGTAACAAGTGATTATGGTACCGGTACTTGTGGACCATAAAGTGTACCGGGAACCAGGTATTCACAAACATTTCTCAGTTTACGGTGAATGGAATAGGTCATTTATTACTTTCAGTGGAATAGATGATTGAACAATACCATGTCATTTGACAGAAATCACTGATTTTGATATCTGGAATGTAATGTAGTCATACCTTTTCTGTAATGTCGATCTTATCTAACTCTACTGTCAAGTATCTTATGCAGATATTAACCTGGTGAGGACAGGCTCATGTTGATATTACAAGCTCTTCCCTAGGCACCTGCTTGAGCATACTTGGGGGAAGTTTCTAATGGCCTTACTGTAATTATTTCATACATGTATATCAATGTTGACTGCTACTCAATGTATTAAAAGAGAAAAAAGCAAGCACTAATACTTCTGTGTATAAGATTGTTAGGTTTTTATGTGAAAGACATCACATTTCTAATCAAAGAATGTGTAGCAGTTATCATTATTTACCTTTGCCAACCCCAAGGTGTAAAAGCTCGACCAATAGCACCTGAATTACTATGCCCTTCAGAGATCAGCAGACTTTGATGACAATTTTTTTTTTTTTGCATTTCAAATAGGTATGCTGGCTGTAGCTATTTTCATTTTGTCTCACAAAATGTCGTAGGTGATTGCCTGTAAAGAATTTCCTTATGTTACTTTGTTTTTTCTTCTGAAATTGTGCTTTAGCTCTAAGAAATACTCTTTTTCACATTTTTCAAACCTGCAGGTACTTGTAATGTTTTATCACATAGTGTATGACACAACTGTCAAATTTCTCACTGAAATTGTCCATACAATTTTTTGTGTTTTTGAACCACCGTAGGCATAGATGTTCTTGTAAAGTGGAAGAGGGATGGTTCTATGAATCCTGTCAGCTCAAGTGACCTCTATCATGCTCAACGGACCAAACCGAAACAAGGTTCCTGCGTACATATGAGAAGTGAAAATGGCTGGTGGAAAGGGAGGATGCTTCAAGTCTTCAACATGCCCATGGATGGACGTAGGATGTCAGTTGACGAGGGCATTCCTCTTTCTGCCTGAGGTAATTTGAATACATAGTTACTGATTTGTTCTACATCAATAAGTTTATCAAGATATATTATGTCTTTTTTCATTTTAAAATGATGTAGAGATTTTTATGCATAGTATCATGTAGGTACAATGTACTTTCATTGCATTACCATTTCAATATAAATGTTCAATTCTGTGTAATGAATAAAACAAATGTCGTAATTGCAGTTTGTAATGACTGTAGGATGCTGAAGACTGTTAGCTTTCCACTTCCTTTCTTTAAAAGTCTGATATTGATTATTACTTACAATTTATTATGTCAACGTCTCTTCTCAGTCCCAAAACAAAATCAATTACTGATAATTTGCTTTATGTGCATGTAATACACTGTAGATTCTAGTGTCCATGATAGATGTTTGCAAGTATATCTAGTATAAATCTTGTTGATTCTACCCTCAGGATGGTCACATAATTTTTTTCATTGATGCATTGTTTACAACTTCCCCAGCAGTATCGTTACTTGCGACAGCAGTAGCAGAGCCTCAACGTCGATTTGTGACAGCTGAATCCCCAGAAACATCAGCAGCACCGCTTGAAGCAGCAGCAGCAGCAGCAGCAGCGGAGCCTGTACATACAGCCCTAGCAGCTGAGCCTCTAAGTACAACAACAGTGGTAGAGCCTCTACTTACAACTGTAGCAACTGAGCCTCTACTTACCACTGTAGCAGCAGAGTCTCTACTTGCAACTTTAGCATCTGCACTTCCAGGAACATTAGCAACACTGCTAGAAGCAGCAGCAGCAACAGAAGCAGAACCTCTACAAACAACTGTGGTGTCCGCATTCTAAGAAACAACGCAGCAATGTTACCTTTGAAACTGAAGGTAATTCAACTGGAGTTGAGAAGTTCAGGGCATTGTACAACTGCTGTTTGTATTTCTTGCATTATCTGTCTGTGTGGTGCAAATTCCTAAAAAAGCAATTATGAGCCAAAACTTAATTTTCCAATAACAAATGTAAAATAATTTAAACGTGTGATAAATACTTTATCTTTTTTTTCTTTTATCCTTCACTCTTGTAAGGAAAAGTTTGTGGCAGGCAACCTGTAAAATTTAAAGAAAATAGTTTGTCTTCTGCAAAGAATAGTTAAAAAAAAACAGTAAATGAAGTAACAATTATTCAACCAGACTTGGCAGTTTCATCAAATCATGTATTTGTTTTCCTTGCATTAGGTGTACCTGATTTCAATTTGAAAGCAGACTAAGTCCTCCACTCTTATTTCAGATTACAAAGAATACTGTACCTTGCTGGATGATGGAAAACTGTTAAATCTCAAGAAAGCAATGTCCCTGTCAGACATTGAAGAACCGATTTTGATGGTAACCGGACACAGGAAAGCAATAGAAAACTGTTTGTGAAGTGTAATGGAAGTACAGCATATTCATATTATGCTGTATGTATTCTATACTGCCCTCTATCTAGTCTTGTTGGTATACATCTGGTTGTATTTACATTATTATATGTAGTGCACTAACTGTTGACCAACTTTCCTAAAATAAAGACCATTTAGGCAAACTATTGTACATGTTTCTTGTAAGGAAAGGAAAGGGAATTATTGGTGAATTTCTTGCTCATAGTGCCTTGTACAAATATAGACTTGATGCATGATCAAGTTTGTAATACTTTCTGGTAATTATTTTATCTTCAGTGTTACATATTTGCTACATGCTTTCAATAATTTCAACACAGTTTCACACAAATCGACCAATTTTTATCACTTCAGGAGGACCTTATTCAAATATAAAAGAAACAATAGAAATAAAATGTAGTGTTCCAGTATGTATTCCATTTATTGTCTCTTCATTGCAAATTTGGAAACTACTGCCATTGAGGCTTTTGAGGGAGTGAAAGATAGATGTCAGTGCAAAGCCAGAAGATTTTCATGTGGAAGAATATGTAGGTACTGACATCAGTTCTATTCCTGATAGATATTCAGTTGTCATGAAAAAATTCATGGAATCTAAAACAGAATTGTCCAAAAAAAGCTGAACAGTGGGGAAGCCTACAAAAAGTCAGAAATATTTGTAGATGGTAGAACATATTTTAACCATCAAAGATGTGATTTAACACGTAACCATATCAATCTTTTGGCTATGATTGCCTCAGTGAAAATGGCAGAATGTCTATCAGACAATATTATCATGCCTTGAAAATTCTGGTCCTAGAAAGAGAATGGCTAGCCAGACATGTTATTAACATGTTGTCATGTTGTCCCCCATCCTAAGGACAGCAAAAAGAGACAAATGACGTACACTACTCTCCTCCCAGCAGTCCAGTAGTTGGCAGACTGTTAAAGTTTGTAGACTCGTGTTTATAAACACATTGGGTATCACTTTCATTCATTCAACCCTGGGCAAAATTACCTTGTGAAGTGTGAGGAGAATGGTACACTTGATCATGTTATTGCACTATTTGTGACTAACACGCGTATTACTGTAATACATTAAAGTCAAGGAAATGCAGAACTTCTCACCAATTTACAGGTCAGATTACCTCGTGAAGTGTTGGGAGAATTTTGTATTTTGTACATGTTATTGCACCACTTTTATAGTGGTCAGAACACAATTCTGAAATGCAACAAATGCCTAACTTCTCATTCCAAGTGAGATTCCATAGTGAAGTATCATGGAGAATGTCACATTTATTTTGTATCAATTGTAATTTAATGTATTGTAATAATAGTGTGCAATGTAATTATTGTGAGCTGTCGAAAATGCAACAAAAAAAAAATCACTCTCTGAATTTACAGGTTATATCTGGAAGTTTGAGGAGAATGCTTTGTTTTGTAGTTACTGTATGTAATTATGAACACACATGTGGAATGGTGCATTTTGAATTAATAAAATGCAGAATTCTTCACAAACTTGGGGACTGGTGAATAGAAAAAAAAAGAACAAAAGAAAAAAAAAAGAGGAGTGAGAGAGACACAGATACCTAGAATTGGGAGAACAAGGTGATTATGACTGCTTTGTAAGAGGGTATGTGTGTGTGTGTGTTTGTTCGAGTGTGTGTACTGGTATGTGCATGTATAGTGTGTGTTTGTGTATGTTTGTGTTTGCATGGGTGTAATTATATTCTCTCAATAATGAATTTACACTTTTTTATAGACAGTGACTACCAGGCACACTTTTAGTAAAAACCCATTGCACAGTTTGATAACATTACTGGCATCAACAATTAATGTGTCAGAAAGTAGGTTGTGTGTGTGGGTTCGAGTGTGTTTACTGGTATATGTGCGTGTATGTGTGTTTGTGTATGTTTGTGTTTGTATGGGTGTAATTATATTCTCTCAATACTGATAATGACTTAACACTTGTAGTATTTATAGATAGTGAGTGACTACCAGGCACACTTTGATAGAACGGTACTCATCCAATCAAAAACCCATTGCACAGTTTGATAACATTACTCGCATCAACAATTAATGTGTAAAAGTACAGGTAGGTTGTATAGTTTGAGAAAATAACTGTGGTGTTTCTTACACTTTCCTTAATATCCATGATTATGATACAACTAACATGAATGAACATGAATGAACATGAATGAATCACAATCCCACTACCTAGAGCGGCGAATGTATACATTACACTGTGCGCGTACCACCTAAGCGTGTGGAATGTGTGATGATACGCGCCATTTTATGTTACATTTGCCGGTTCGTAATGCGCACTCGCTACGTCCACACGTATTGAGCATGGGCTTTACGAACCGGCAAATGTATACATTTGCCGGTTCGTAATGCCCTCTCTTTAGTACGCGATGTACGTAAAACGCTGAAATGGGGGGGGGGGGGGGGTTACGAAACGGCAAACGCACTTTGCATCACTACCACAGAGCCCCAGGTGCAGCTACAAAATAATATTTAGTATCAGACAAAGCAGAAAATTCCGCTTTCATCACTCTCTTAATATCATCATCAATGTGCGGTTATAAGACACGTTTTTATACGTTTAAAGAAGTCCCGATTCTTTAAACGCGATTATCTCGAAATCGTGTTTCCGCGCAAATTCGAACATTCGCCGGTTCGTAATGCGACCGACGATATGTAACAAGCCTACGGGGCGAAAGGCTGATATTATGGGCTTTCTACACACATTTTTAGATGCTAATTATTAATTAATATGAGCACGATCATTTATGTTGTGATTAATTTGTTTCCTTTTCATATATGTATGACTTCTATTAGAGACTTAATTGGCTTGGCACTCCTTACATCGACCTATTTTAGACACCCATTTCCTTCTCTCTCTCTTGCTTTTTCTCTACTGTCCTGTGAATAGTGTAACTACATGTACATGCAGTACCTCTTCTCTTTTGTATGATATACATCAAGTTTCCATCTGAGCATAACGTGTGTTGCAGCACTCTCAAGCTTCATGCATATGCAGCAACATCTTTTTATGTTCATATACATAATTATGCTTGATATATTAATTTGAGAATGTTATTCTTTCTTTTGTATATGTTCCGTCCGCATTCTATAGATGTAAATGTACATTGTAAGATTTGGTGCGCATGTTCGAACTGTGTTTCTCTTTTTGTGAACACACAAGAACTGATGTAATAATGAACTTGAATTACGCATATTCTTTAATATGGATTCCATCTCCATTTGCCATTAGATATTTATTGATTTATGGAGCTCTTCCACAATTGTTATCCTTCCCATTATCATTACTCATCTCTGAATAATTCAAATTTGATACCTTATTGAGAACCTATGTTTCTTCGATCACATAATGTACCTCTTCAATATATTGCTGCAAAAGGCATAATAAAACATGACCATTGTTATATATTTCAAATGAAGCTTGAAATTCTGAAAATTTTGATATCTATGTATTTTTTAGGAGTTTATCAGTTTCGAAGAGTGCATGCAGGATGAGTTTTATGTTTTTATATGATCAAGTGCAGCTATCAAAGAATCTGTTGAGCAGGAAAGAGAAAGATGGAAAATGAGGAATTATGAGTGAATTCGCATGCAAGCCAAATGACAATAATGACACCGATAAAAATTGTGACAAAGTAAAAGTCACAAATAATGTGGAATAATAAGAAATAAAGAAATTAATAGATTATTTCAGAGAAAGAAATAACAGAGTGCATGAGTATGAAAGATGAGTAAATGCAAGAAATCATTACTGACTGGCACATCTTTTTCCCTATATTTAGCGGTATCCTTCATCTTAGAACAAACATTAATAATTATTATGAAAGAAGTGAACTGAATTTGAATTAAAAATTATGTGAAAAATAAAGAAAGTAAGTTAAAAAAGTAAAAAAAAAACAGTAAAAAGTAAAAAAAAATATGAAACACAGTATACCGAGTACATATTAATTACCAAATAATAAATGTCCACATGCAATAGTGTTGAATAATATATCCACACAAAAAAAGGAGGGGGGAGGGCAAAGAAATCTTTGGAGCGATCAACGACAGCTCTAATAACAATGCTAAATGAAGATGAAAACAAGGACAACACGCTTTTTAGAACAATTAAGAGAAACTGGCTTATATTATCATCTTAATTATCACCTAATGTATTATAATCGTCACAATAATCATTACATGACAATTAATTTCAATTAATAAGGTTATTGTTGATAAGCAGGTATAGCCCTAATAGTATTTGTATGTAAACACATACGAACATGAAATAGCGTCGGTTCGTAAATACACGCGTATTGCACGTTACCTATTGTGCAGGCCCTACTAGAGCGCGGGTCTCACGAACCGGCGTAATACAACTTACGTCGGTTCGTGAGACCCGCGCTTAAGTACATAACCTATGGTGCGCGCAAGAAACGATGGATTTACGAACCGACGCAGTGAGTTTGAAGGCAGAAATATCGTAATTCTTTTGAATTCACACTAAAATTACACTATGGACAGGAAGAACAACTTCCACTCTCATCACCCTGTCAAAATTTTCACACACAAGACAGGAAAAGTCATTGAAAACGTTGTGTAAAACTTGTGAGATCTTTAAACGCGATTTTCTCAGCATTGCATTTTCGCTCAAAAACGAAATAGCGTCGGTTCGTGGTAACACCGACGATATAATGTTGCCTTCCCATCACAGTTAAATAGAATATTATCGGACAAATAAAATTTAAAAAAAAGATATGAAGTTTTTGTAAGTTTACCCAAAATGGCCTTCCATGGTTTTGGGTCGTTCTTATATATTCAGATACTCAATTCCATCGTGTGAAATGTGTTCAGTGTGTAATCATCAAGGTAATCAGAAAATATGAGCGTTTAATATAAGAATTACACCTGCCCCTTGACAAAGACTTTTTTTTAATTATTTTCATTTGGTTTTTCGGGCCTGATGTTACCATCATAACTATAATGAAAGATGGACCTAGATTATTATGTTCAGACGGCAGGCCCTAACCTCGAGGTTTAGCTCTTGCCCCCTAACTACGAAGTGTGTCCACACGACGAATCTTAACCTCGAGGTTACGAAACCTCGAAGTTAAGCATCTGCCCCCGTAACTACGAGTGGGTCCAACTCGATGTTAAAACCACAAAACCGGAAGTTTCAGCCCACACTGCTAACAAGGCGTCTATTAATTCTTCTTTAGTCTAACCCTGTCGGACTCGCTTACCGGTACTCTTTTTCCCACCGGCGGCACCAGCTTCCTCTGTCATGCTATGCAAAGATAGGACTGCACTGGTGACTTTATGCCTTTATGAAGATATTCGTAGAAAACAATTTTTTAGCGTCGGAGAAGAAAATAGAATACAGTAGCCGTAGCGAGTTCGACGTGTTCAGTTTCGGAGATCAAGCGCATGGGAAGAAAAGATGATGTTGTTGTGACGTGCGTCATAGGTTTTTCACCTCGCCCGCACGTGTAGTGTATTTGTGGTGTATTTACGTTTGGGAGGTTGACCAGGAAGCAGAGGGAAATTGTGCGGGCTGGAGTTCACGGCGAGGTCACTCTTAACTTCGAGTTCGTTGTTTTTTGTGTCCACACGGTGCTTAACTACGAGTGGGGACCCCCTGCGGCTCGTGCTTAGAGCGCTAACCATAAGATTTCTCGTGGCTCGAAACATCGAGCAAACCTCGAGGTTTGCTAACTACGAGTGCGCCTTCACGGTCCCTAACTACAAGCTCTAACCTCGAGGCTTCCTAACCTCGAGGTTAAGGGCTCTCGTCTGAACGTAACTAATTATTAGTATAACTTGTAGACTGTGCGTATGTAGAAACTAACATTTAGGTAGGTTCTCACAACAAACTAATTAAACTTAAATCAACAAAATTCCTGACTCTGTCCATGTTGGGTGTTAACTCTTTATGTGCCATGGTGGAAACCCCCTGTGTGCCACGTTATTCTGCGACACGAAGGTAGTCATGCTTTGAGAAAGAATTATGTTTTTCCCATCTATATAACTTCTGCAAATTTCTGTTAAGCTGGACATAATAGTGAGCAAGGTTGAAGAGGAATGCCAAGCTTTGCTTTGGTATAAATATTGTATGACAAATCTATTTCTTTTAATTTTCTTAATGACCAGTTGCTACACTACTGAAAAGACATGACTTTTGCATATGAAACCATGTGAGAAACTTAGAATTTACATGAAAATTTAGTTGAAAGCACCGTTTGCTAGTTAATTACCACATAGAATGCAAGCTGTATGTGAAAGGAACAAAAGCGCGAGAAAAGCTTTGATTGTACCGCGGGATTAGGCGATTTATCGATCGGTTTAAGCGGATTAGTGCGTTTGAGCAGAATATACGAGGTTGGCACGCCGTCGACTGAGTAGGACGTGCGAACGTGGCACATAAAGAGTTAAAAAATGCAGAGCCTTCCTTTTTATGTAGAAAGACTGACGGCGACACTTGTTCGACTTATGGTACAGTGACTCTGTAGGAGTAAACAGTTGCAGAAGAACGTGTCAATTGAACATTGAATATCAAGTTGGGGTGGGGGGTTCCAAATAGTTGAAGGAATGATTTCAGGAAGAAATGGCGGTTAAAGGTACAAAGAGATGCAACATTGATTTTCTCCGATGCTCGAGTGGATACATTCCAAATTTGTTAGGGTCATCAATTCTTACGAGGAGGAGAGCTTTTCTCTGTAGCCTGCATGGGCGCAAATCCCGGGGGGATTAGGGGGGATATATCCCCCCCCCCCCGAAATGGAGGAGGGGGGATGGCCTGTACAATCATCCCCCCCCCCTGAAATTTGAGGAAAAAATGGAGGAAGCAGAAATGTGCTTTTATCAATATTGACATATTTTTATTGAAAGGCCCGCCTTCACAGAGGTAACAGAGCTGAACACTATTCCATCTTGTAGGACAATGTATACATAATTCTCTCAAGCGCTCGCTCGCGAAGAAAGTATTATCGACATTTTATGGTCCAGACATTGACAACGTCAAATAGCACAGGCTTACATGTAAACATGCTATGACGCGAGCAACTCGGGACCATCTGCAAATTATGTACGAAAACAAACAAACAAACAATAATTAAAACCATACCGCCATATTTGAAACCCCCTCCATTTCCTGAATTATTCCTGAAACGATGACGACTCTGATACAATCTATGGGCATACCCAGGGATGATCAGGGGCGTCGAATCTTTCTCGGGGAGGGGGGAGGCAAAGAGGCATTTGCCCCATCCCTGCGGAAGTGGTGGGGCAGAAAAGTCATTTGTCCCCCAAGCAATTCCCGAGATAAGGACAAATCTCGAACTTTCTTTGTGGAAAATTGTCCAAATACCGCCAGAACTATGCACCAGATTTCGTTGAATTGCAATCATAAGCATGCAAAAGCTCCGCTACTTGATCCCTTTCGATAGATTTTGAACACTTTTGAGATTGACGTATTTCCTAGTATTTTATCAAAGAACGTGCAGCAGGTCTTTCACTGACAAAAGCTCCCTCATATGCAGAGGCGTCGATGGGGGGGGGGGGGATGGTACCCCATAAAAGTATTGGGGACAAACATATCATTTTGCTTCTCGTAACTCCCGAGATGTGGAAATGTTCTTACTTTTTTGATAGAAAACTGTCTAAATATTTCATCCAAAAGATGGCTGAATTTCAATTCTACAAAATAATACAAAATCTCCCTCGTGTAAGAGGGGTAAGGCCTACCCCACGCCTCCTATACCCTCCCTGTTCAGTCCTTTCTACTTAATACACTTTAGATTAACATATTTTAAAATGTTTCATCTAAAGTGTGCTCCAGGTCTCTTACTTCAGTTTAGAAAAAAAATGAAAAAGTTCCGTGGGTGGAGATATCTATAGATACCAACGGAGGGTTCCCCCCCCAAAAAAAAAGAAAAAACCTGAAGTTGCTGCCAGTAAATGCCAGCAGTTGCGCCCGTTGCGCCCCTCTTAATTTCCAAAGCGAAAAAATAGCTACAAAAGGTGTTTTTGGACCGTAAAATGTCAAAATTTCCAAGCTCGCTCGCTCGCATTTAATCGCAATGCTATTCTCCCGATGTTGCTGAAAGTTTTTGCCCACAGTTGCACCCGGTGCGCCCCCTTAATTTCCAAAGCAAAAAAAATAGCTACAAAAGGTGTTTTTGGACCGTAAAATGTCAAAATTTCCAAGCTCGCTCGCTCGCATTTAATCGCAATGCTATTCTCCCGATGTTGCTGAAAGTTTTTGCCCACAGTTGCACCCGGTGCGCCCCCTTAATTTCCAAAGCGAAAATGTATAGCTACAAACGGTAGTTTTTGGACTTTAAATTGTCTAAATTTTCAAGCTCGCTCGCTTGGCTCACTCGCATTTAATCGTTATGCCATTCTCCTGATGTTGCTGCCAGTAACTGCCAGCAGTTGCGCCCGGTGCGCCCCCCTTTAATTTCAAAGGCGAAAAAATAAAGCTACAAACGGTAGTTTTGCGACTGTAAAATGTCAAAATTTTCAAGATCGCTCGCTCGCATTTAATCGTTATGCTATTCTCCTGATGCTGATGCCAGTAATTGCCAGCAGTTGCGCCCGGTGCTCCCCCCCCCCTTAATATCCAAAGCGATAAAAAAAAATATAGCTACAAACGGCAGTTTTGGGACTGTAAAATGTCAAAATGTTCAAGCTCGCTCTCATTTAATCGCTATGCTATTCTCCTGATGTTGCTGCCAGTAATCGCCAGCAGTTGGGACCGGTGCGCCCTCCTTTACTTTCCAAAGCGAATAAGTATAGCTATACCAAACGGCAGTTTTGTGGTTTTAGAATGTCCAAATTTTCATGCTCGTTCGCTTCGCTTCGCTCGCATTTAATTGTTATGCTATTCTCCTGATGTTCCTGGCAGTAACTGGCAGCAGTTACGCCCGTTGCGCCCCCTTAATTTCCAAAGCAAAAGATATAGCTACAAACGGCAGTTTTGGGACTGTAAAATGTCAAAATTTCAAGCTCGCTCTATCCGCTCGCTTGCATTCAATCGCTATGCTATTCTCCCGATGTTGCTGCCAGTAATCGCCAGTAGTTGGGTCCGGTGCGCCCCCCCCCCTTAATTTCCAAGGCGAATAAGTATAGCTCCAAACGGCAGTTTTGTGGTTTTAGAATGTCAAAATTTCAAGCTCGTTCGATTTGCTCGCTCGCATTTAATCGTTATGCTATTTGTACCCCCTTAATTTCCAAAGCAAATAATAGAGCTACAAACGGCAGTTTTGGGACTGTAATGTCAAAATTTCAAGCTCGCTCGCTCCCTCGCTCGCAGTTAATCGTTATGCCATTCTTCTGATGTTGCTGCCAGTAATTGCCAGCAGTTGCGCCCGATTCTTCCCTCCCCTCCTTAATATCCAAAGCGAAAAAATATAGTTACAAACGGCAGTTTTTGGACTGTAAAATGTCAAAATTTTCAAGCTCGCTCGCTTCGCTCGCTCGCATGTAATCGTTATGCCAATCTCCTGATGTTGCTGCCGGTAATTGCCAGTAGTTAAGCCCGGTGCGCAACCCCTTTCGAAAGCGAAAAAATATAGCTACAAACGGCAGTTTTTGTACTGTGAAATGTCAAAATTTTCAACGCTCGCTCGCATTCAATTTTTATGCAATTCTCCTGATGTTGTTCCAAATAATTTGTTGCTTCACGCCGTCATTCTAAAAAACTTACAAATGTTCCTCAATGACTGCGCTGTGGAATGTATGACATATCGTTATGTACTGTAGTCCCCATTAAGTTTGCAGACAGACAGCGCACGCACACACGCGCACACACACATACACACGCAAGCACGCATAAGCACACACACCCTCAAAATTACTTTTTTCACGAGGTGCCCCCTAATGTCTTGACCCATGGTACGCCACTGTGTGTGTGTGTGTGTGTGTGTGTGTGTGCGTGTGTGTGTGTGTGTGCGTGTTGGG
The DNA here is from genome assembly GCF_964275005.1 of Diadema setosum. Lineage (NCBI taxonomy): Eukaryota > Metazoa > Echinodermata > Echinoidea > Diadematoida > Diadematidae > Diadema > Diadema setosum. The sequence goes on from NC_092687.1 coordinate 28,385,656, forward strand.
GGTGGGGGCACCAAGCTTCTCCACCCCACCCCTCCCAAGGGGGGAGGGGAGGGGTCAAGGAAGGTGACATAAGGAACCAAAGTCGAAGTGTTAGTGATGATAACACCAAGGAGAGCGTTATGTCTGGTTGGATATAGGACAGAATTCATGAAGTAGATAGGAAGGTGCTTCTGGCTTCGCTTCCTGCTGATGGTCATCTTTTCTGTCTTGCTTGCATAAAGGTGACGCAAAAATCTGTTGTCCATTTCTCGATAGTCAACAAGTCATGCTGGATTCTGTCAGGGAAGGTGGTTCTGTCACAAGAATTTTAAATGACAATATGCAGGGTTGAGTCAGCAGCAAAGAGGTGAAGATCATGTTCTACTTGGGAAGTTAAGTCGCGAATGTAAATACGGAAGAGCAGGGGCCCTAGAAAATTTCCTTATGGCAAACAGCATATAGGACAGCTGATGCCTATTGGCTAAGAATATAGAGCGCTGATATGTAATCCCCACCATGAGTAGTTTGGTATCAGCGCTTCTTAAGGGCTTGTCTTACCGAGAAAACCGAAATAGACATGATCATAGCAGTGTGACAATTCCCCGCTATCAGACTAACATTTCCACTTCAAAATGCGTCTGTGTGTGTGTGTGTGTGTGTGTGTGTGTGTTTTTCCCCCCATGTGAATGTGAATGGGTAGCAGGTTAATGCACTATCCGTATTCGAAATGATAAAGCAGCTTTCAACAGTGTTGCAGTCATAATATTATTTTAAAGGCCAGTCAAAATTAAGAAAGTAGGAAAATACAATTTACATGTAGGCCTACATGATGCAGGGCGTATCAAGACCAATAATGTAGCCTTGAACACAGGCTCGGAATAAGTGCACGGCTTACATGACACACTCTTAATCACCACATGGCAGCTTATGTTGACATTGACAACTTCTAACTTTTCATTAAACATCAGAGACACAATGTTGTCACCAAACTAATGTGTTATGTGGCCGCATAAAGCGTGGAAGCCAACAGCAGTAGAAATAAATAGAAGGCATGACCGACTATTAATTACAGTATTGTGTATGCGCGCACGCGTGTGTGTGTGTGTGAGTGTGTGTGTGTGTGTATGTATGCAGATGTCCAAGTGTACGTTTGTATAGTATGTCTGTGTACACTGAATGAGTACGGCCTCTGTGCATGCGTGTATCTGTGTGGTGGGTGTTTGTCAAAAGAACAGTGTTATACAGTACAATGCTCGAACACAATTGACATTATACATGATTAATGTTCAATATTAATTACAATAATCCACTACATGTACATAAGAAACATCTAATGTCTTCCTGTAGACAATTATAATGTGTAATGTGTATTCCAACTGATACTGTCTGCTTAACAACACTATGAAATACATTGGAATGTATTTCTGTATGGGCATTGAAACGCATATCTTGTTGATACCAAGTAGACAGCAATATCAAGCATCGTTGTCAATGTGTAAAACTAGGCAGCGGTCTGTCAAATAACCACCATTGTCGGGGATATTGTAATACAGCAGTCACTTCATCAGGATACTATCCTTATTCATCCTTGATAATCAAGATCATTACACAGCATGCGTCATATATGTCTTTTTTTAATTAAATACGCTGCACGTCGTGGCTCTATGCTTGAGTTGACGATTTATACATTGAAATAACTATTTTCTCAATTGACAATCTTTATAAAGACGCATTGTGTTATACCACATATCAGAGCTTCAAGCTGATATTTTAGAATATAGTGAACTAACAATCCACAGCTGTCTTATACTCTTGATAGTCTTGCGATGCAGGGTCATTATCTAACTGAATGGTAAATTAATATCTTATAGATCGAATTGAACATTTACAGTGTCGCTTTGACAAGTGCAATTTAGTGGTCAAGCAAACCGTAATCATCTTGAAATAACAATGAAATAGCAAGCCGAGTTTATAGGCATTAATTACTATTATTTTGCATGTGAAACATAAATCCATGCAGCTTTAGTATCTTGAACTTATAAAGGAGGAAGTGTGCCTCTGAATATTCTGGCATTGTAGTTTAACGGCATAGAGACTTTACACGCAAGGACAGAAGGCATTCTGAATAACATGTTTCCCCAAAAATAAAAAATAAAAGAGTCACAATGAGCAATGTAGCTGGTGCAGTCTCGCGTGACACAACAATGTCAAAGGTGTAGCGACGGGACTCTTTCGACAATCAGAGGAAGCTGAGGGTGCGGCCGCCATTTTGAGAGGTAGAGCACTCTTTCACCGACACAACACACACACACACACATACACACTAACACACACATTCACATACTTCTCTTTGTCTCGAAATGGGTTTGTGATCGTCTATCACCCCTTACTCAGAACCGGAATAACTGCTATCAATAATTTTCCCTCAAGGGGAATACATTTCCTACTTTTTTTATGCGTAGTATAAGACGTGTATAAAGGTCCACTCTTTGATAGAAACTCGTCCGAATATTCCATCAAGTGTGTGCATCCATAAATGTTCAATCTGGAGACGCAAAGGCTACTTCGTTCGTCAGGAGGGATCTTCTCCTTCATCATTCCCTCCCCTGCACCCTTGATAATTCTTTTCTTAGAAAGTTAGTACACTTGAAGAGTTTGTTTGCAAAAACCGATAAGTCCGTTTTTGCAGATTTTGAAGTACGGTCTCTGTCATAAAGTACAAAATAATACCTTTTAAATGATATATTGGTCACTACATATAAAGGTACATTTTTGAAGTTATGGTCAAAAGAAGCAAAAATTTTCTTATTATTCTCTTTATTTTTCTCGACCTTTAATCGCAAATATCTCCATTTGGCAAATATGGACTTATCGGTTTTTGCAAACAAACTCTTCACTTGGAAATTGGCAATTTTCCAAGCAATTTATAAAATTGCTTTCCTTTCGATTCTAGAAATGCAAGTGTTCCTTCATTTGTGTGATTGTGTGTTTGGGTGTGTGTGTGTGTGTGTGTGTGTGTGTTGAGTGTGTGATAATCTTCTCCCAAACCCTACCATAGCTTTATAATGTACATATCCTTCCACATTTTTTCACTTATTTGTTTTGACAATTTCCCCAGTATCCAATCAGACTGTAACGAGATCAGTAAGTGACCCGTATACATGTTGATGAACTTTTCATATCTCTCCCCCCCCCCCACATTGATTCTTGGTTCCTCTCCCTAAAGTAATGAATCGTATTGATACGGAAATGACAATGTTTTTTGTCAAAACGTTCCAATAAATGTGTGCAGTTCAAAGATCACTGAGTTCAATTATTAGAATCCAATACTTCTGCACTCTTCCCTCCCTTGGTCTGCCACCATAGACTAAAGGCACTGTTTTGATTGACAACTGTTCAGATACTTCACTGAAATGTATGCATCAGATCGATGAATTTCACTAATAAACGCGCAAAACTCTCTCCCTCACGCACGCTTTCTAAAATGTCTCTCGTCTGGGAGCATTCTCCCCCATCCCGCCCACCTCCACAGACATATGCTAGTACACAGTATGACGCTCATGCGGAGGAGATGGCAGATACCGCTTGCCATATTTGCATTATCTTTATTATTTCTTTTTATTTCGATAGAAAAATAAAATCAGGATATTTCACAAGTGTGTACCAGAACGCTTAATTTCAACTCTCAAAATGCAAATTTCCTGGAGGATATTAAGGAGGGTAGTTGGAGGGAGATAGCCTATCTCTCTCCCAAGTCTTAAAGGGTGTGTACAGTTCTGCTCCGGGTGTGGATTTAGCTTTTAAGGTTTTGCGAGATATTCAGAAACCACTCTATGAGATGTCAAAGAGCATACAATTCTATGGGGTATCAAAAGTTTATTTGATAAAAATCGGTTTTGAAATGGCTGAGATATCCAAACAAAACGTAAACCAAAGAGATCCTAATAAAAGGCACGGCCTGTCGGCTTTTGATTATTACCACTTTTTTGGATATTCAGCCATTTGAAAACAAATTTTAATCAAATACATTTTAAATTCCTCATTGAAGACACATATTCTTTCATATTTCATTAAAGGTTTCTCATTATCTTACTAAGAAATGTTCACAACAAGAATCCCCGCCTCAACCAGTACTGTACAGTCCCTCTAACCCCAACATATGAAAACGTATTCACGCCCCTGTCTTTTTCTCTATTTGAATAGTTACTACACCCGTCTGTGTTTACAATATTTCATGCAGGTGTTTGCGTTTTTGAAGTATGTGGATTTGTAGGCATGTGCGTGTGTGCGTATGGGTATGTATATGTGTTTTTGCGTGCTCGTCCTCCTCTGTGATTTTTTTCTTTATTTTGTTCTTTATCAGACATTCACTGTGATCACCTCTCTGGACCACAGTCATCTCCGTTAGTTTAAACAGTTGTCTACACCACTATCGGTTATTCATATACATATATCTTTGCATATTTTGGGGATGTGTTAACGATTGTTTCAATAATGTTTCCAGTCTGTATGGTATTTATGAATAATTAGGTAATAAAAATAACATAAGTTCACATTGCAATGAATAGAACAAATACATTTTCTTACGCAAACTAGAAAAGCACTCTGAGAGCGCAGACCTCCGCCAAGCATGCAGCCCATTTCCACCCGCACTCATCTTGTTTGAGATCAGTGATTTTACCACCCATACGTACTGCATTGCGTGCTGAAAGCCGCCTGATTTCCCAATATAGAAGCCTTTATTACGTCATAAACCCTCAGCTGCACGGCGCGCCTCGCCCTAGCAGAAGCTAGAGCACGCGCTTTAGTACGCGCATGCAAACTTCAAATACGCGCAGCCTGAACTCCCAAGTTCATTGACCCTATCTGCCAAAATATAAAAAATCCCACATAAATTCCACCAAAATTCTCGGATCACTACCAAAAGTTAATAGTTTGTTTAAATACTTGTGTCCGTCTCAACCTTTTCTGCAAGTTTCATTACAATCCGTTCAGTACTTTTTGAGTTATTTTGCACACGGACAAACGAACGAACGAACGAACCAACTAACTATCAAACAAACAAACGGTAACGAAAACATAAAGTGAAAACTAAGTTCTGGTAAGGGCTTGAGAACCCGTCTGGCACCATCTCATATTTGCTTGCAATATATCGAAAGAGTCTACAAAGAAACTTACCTGGCTGACGCGGTTTGCCGGAATGATGAGTCGTTTTGGAGTATTTTGAGAAAAATAATAAAAGTCGGTAAACCGACTTTTATTCGAGAAGGCTCCAGACTAACTCGGTCTCAGGGAAAACTCGACCCTATTTCAGACAATTTACACACAGTTCGTGATCGCCATGTTCATCAGTACTCTATAATACTACGGGCACCGGCCAAACGAGGCCTTACTCAGTCAGACCGCAACGTCCTGAAAGCCTTCGCATTTATCGTACGCGTATGCATGGACCTCGCGGACATGAATACGTAATGAGCTGGGAGACCACATTTTTAGAGCGTCTGTAAATCTAAACGACATTATCAATCTTCATGATTTATACATCGATAAAAAGCTGACGAGCTGTACTTTGATGAAATTTGACTAGTTTAAAGGTTATGACATATAAAATACACTGCACAGGGAAATTATAAAGCACAAAATTTGCATATTTTTCAGTTTTCCTTAGACGTACACTAGACCAACGAAATTAAGGTGGACCAAAATGGAAGAGGTATGAAATGAAAGAGGAAATATCATTCAATGAAAACATAGTGACTTTATGTGGACTGACCCTATGAACGGGTCAGGTTGGCGAATAAATAATTGCGTTGTACAGTTAATTTTTGACGAGATTGCTGTTTGCCGCGAATATGCGTTTCTGATTGGTTAATTCCCTCTGAGTGGAGAGTTGAATGAACCTCACGGGATGACAGTAAACGCGTACTCTACATAACAGTAACAAGCTGTGTGTAGATGACAGTGTAGGACCCTATGGTGTGTGTGTGCGCGCACACAATGTATGTATACGCGCTCAGGTTCAGGCAACTGCAGCTCGTAAACAACAAGAACAACACTCCACTCTGATCGACAGCTCAACTTTGGCTTGAATTTTGTTTGCACAACCAGATAGAGTAGAGTGCATTGATAAATAGCATACAAATCAATAATAAAAGATCTAGCACTAAGTTTGAGCACATGAGTTCTTTGGGGCTCTCTATTTGGTATTAGAATAATTATTCCTTATTAATCCACTGCATACATCGCTGCGTAATTTATCTAATGATACCCTGGGAGCGCATGATCATTCACGTATTTCAAATTGCCACACTATGATTTTTACTCGACGAGACTTTCAACTTTTATTGTTTTCTAAGCGAGGGACCAATTCAGTTCTTACTGTGCTATTAGAACAAGTATATATAAAACGTTGACTATCATTCATGTGGTGATTCAACCTATGAACGGGTCGGGTTGGCAATAAATAGAAAGCCTTGTTCTAATTTGTCTCACGGTCATTTGGAAAATATCGATATAATGCAGACATATGAATAATGGTATCATAAGCTCATTTTATATAATGTAAGCATTAAAAAGGTGTGATTTATTTCAAATATTCACAAACCATGTCAATTAGTCACGGATAGTAGATCTTCATGTCGTCAATAAATGAATCTCGTAGACCATGCACTTTGTCTCTGAATTATCTCGCAAAATCTCGGGTGCTGAGAAGGACATGCGCAAAAACCTGCGCGTACGATAAATTTTTGATTTGAGCTCATTAACAGCAGCGTTGCGGTCTGACTGTACTGAGCAGACAGGAGAGTGCGTGCTAATCCTGTACAAAACAAATGGACAGCGCGCGGTCCTCAAGCCTACTAGCAAAGACGCTTTATAATACGCACATCACCTCAGTTGCTGAGACGCGCGGTCTTTGAAGTTTTTGTTGTTGTTTATCAATTGTCTTTGACTGTTTTTAGAGGTGCTTGAGAGGCGCACACTAATTTTGCATGCGCGCCAAAGAGGTTTTTGATGCGCGTGTTGTAACAACTCGGACCATTACTGCGAGTAGCCAGAACGCTACAATGTAGTTTATACAGGCCGCTCCCGTATGCATAGTATGGTAGGGGTCCAACCCACCGACCGGGTCCATAACGACCGACCGCGCATTATAATGGCATTGCGCGTACAGAAAGAAAATGTACGCATGGGACTACGCACAACGGTGTTCGATTCTTCACTGGGCTACGCTACCGAGTAAAATGTGGCGAAAACAACTAAGTATTCCCTCTAAATTACCGAAATTTAGCAAAATCGAATAAGGTTTATCGTGTAACTACATATAACTAGGCCTACCTTTGCTGACTCGTTGTTAGATGTAGAGTATCCTTCCGTAATAAATTTGACGATTTTGACCGCAAAATTGTCACCGCCGCTTGTACAATCGTGCACACACGTACACATACACATGACATAAACATTTTGTCGCCCGCTACGACCGTACGAGTTGATGCAGAAACGAGAAATGAATGCGAAAAAACAAACCGACTCATCTAATTTATTTCAATTACGATGAAAAGTTTCCTAATGAAAATCAAGTCAAATTCATCAAACAGTCCTTCAAAAGTAATATCGAGGGATTCAAAATATATTCAAATATTATTGGGGAAAAAAATACGACTAGAAAAAAACAGCAGCTTGTCGGAAAAAAACGCGTTTAAGTACGCTTTATACATTGTCAATAGAGGGCGGGGTGGTCGGTCGATATGAGCCGGGCAACTGAGTGCGGAAAAAATGACACCCCACGCGTTCGAAGCCGCCATCTAGAGCGCGTACCTCAGATCGCATTTTCAGTGCGCGCTTGTGAATCCGGAGTATTTTCTCCACACGTGAGTAGAATTTCAGGCAAATTGCGAGATTTTTCACGTTTCTGTTGATAGAAAAACGTTAGGTGCCCGATATTATGGACACCCAACCATACTATACAATCCAGAGGGAAAACCAGTAGCAGCACAACTCATCCCGCCGTCAAGCAAAGCGAGGCCGAGTTATCCCCGAGTCCGAGTCTAGCCTGACCCCGTTCGGGTAAGTTCCGAGACTGAATGTTTTTGGTTAACATATCCCATTTTCGTCCTTACCCATCGAATATCTTGTTATTACAGCGTTATTCCGCACATTTCCTAGGCATACGTTCACATTTTGGAGCAAAATTTGACAACTTTTGCAGGCATACCAGAACTTTGTTTGAGCTTTAATCCCCCCCTTGGCGGAGGTAATTAGTCTCAGATGCTAGATTCTTTAAGGAACGTAGAAACAATTAAGTAGGTATACATGTAGGACCATATACAGTATAGTTGAAATACCAGTACAACCTGTAGAGTAGTTTACACCTACTCTAAATTTTACAACAGCACGCTTTTGCCACGCGACGCTAGATGAGCACGACCTACCATCCAATACTAATACTGGGACTCTTTGAAAAACACGGTTGCCCCCCCCCCCCCACAAAAAAAAAAAGGTTTCAATGTGCACTATATACAAAATGCAGTCTCCCGCGATTCAACATTGTCAGGACATACCATACATATGTACGTCACAATGTATGAAACATAAAGCATTATGATCAATGCATACGCGCACTGGTTGCAGCCCACCATGCATTCTCTGAGTGAATCGAGCGGCGTCTTTCTACCCTGTTTCTACAGAAGAATAATGTCTGCCTAGAAAGGGTAGGCTAAATGGGAGTGTTCGAATTTCGACGGTTCTTGAGAACTTTAATAACTGTGACAATTATTGACAGGCTTCTCGGACATCACAATCATATTGTATTTTGAATTTGGTGTCTCAGTATACGACCATTTGTGATGGATAGAAAATACGACCTCGTTCTGCTATTAGCATTTACTGCTTCCGTGTTCTATGGCACCGCGGCAGAAGGTAAGGTAACATTTAGCATTCATTGAACTGCACTCATCAGCTAAGCGTTGTCCGATCTACACCTGTAAAGACTCCTGCACAACCATTTTCTGTCCACCTGAAATACCTGTTGTTGATATCTTTGTGGTTGTGTGTGTGTGTGTGTGTGGTTGTGTGTGTGTGTGTTTTGTTTTGCTTTATCATCGTTATTATTTTGGGGTTGTCTTTGCTGTATTTTCCATCGGGTTGTTGCACAACTAAACTTTAATTAATTCAATAGTTTACTTATTTCCATCATTAAAAAAGAAAAACAGATCATGATTCAAAGCGGTATAAGTTCTCAATTTCTTTTTAATTCGTCAGATAGGGGCATTTTTCCAAATGCAATAAAAAGTATATGTGACCGTGCACCTCAAAACGAACACAAAGTCGCACACACTGATTTTACATGAGGACTGAAAATAAGTGAAATGGGTCAACCTAGCCGAACTTGACTTTTTCATATTTTCTGAAAGAGCGGATCTTTTTTTACATTATGCTAAAATGTGGTATCATAAAACGGGCAGGAAGGTGTGTTTTTTAGCAGTTTGTCTCGATCATTTTTGGCAGAATAGTGTGATTGGGTGTGTCTTTGGAATCCCTTATTCATTTCCGAAAAGCCTTGTCCACATTCTTCACTTTCAACTTTAATAACTTTTGAAAGGATAGTGCTACTGCTTTGAAAGTTGGCATTAATTATGGACAGAATGTGTTAATGAGGCGTGCGTAATTTCAGTTTAATTTAATAATCCCTTCATTGTTGTTACTCTGGTGGTTTACTTCCTGTTTTTTTGTCCAATTCATCGCACAGCCAGCACGGTTTTGTAAAGATTAAGCGCTTGAATACACACTGTACTGCAGAGCCTCTTTTCTTAGTTCACACTTTTCCTGAGTTTGTGCTTTCTTTCCAATATTTGGATTGGTTAGGAAAGTCCATTTGATTTGAGTTATACATCATTTTAAAGCTTAAAGTCTGTTCTTTCAGAATAATATGTTCTTAATTAAAAAAAAATCTTTCTGGCGACTTTTTGTTTGTTTTGAGTTGCAGGGTCACATATGCACGAATAATGTTAAAATAAAGAAAAAATGCACTCTGTCATGGCAACAAAAATAGTACATAATCATAACGATGAAAAACAGTGTTCCTCAAAAAGCCATGCTTGTTTGACCTGCAACACTGGAACAAAATGACGACAGCACCAAATTTACTATGATTTTGAAATGCGAATATATATATATATATATATATATATATATATATATATATATACATATATGTAGAGTTTGTTCGCAAAAATCCGATGAGTCCATTTTTGAAGATTTTGAAGTACGGTCTCTGTCAGAAAGAACAAAATAATACCTTTTAAATGATATATTGGTCACTACATTTCTAGGTATATTTTCCATATTTCTCCAAAGGGCAAATATGAACTTATCGGTTTTTGCGAACAAACTCTTCATATATATATATATATATATATATATATATATATATGGCAAAAGCACTATTTCGCCGGGTGCCAGGACAATTGAACAAAAAGAAGATATACACGCCGCCACACAACAACAACAATAACACAAAACACAGAATTAACCGAAATAAAGAAAAAATGCACACACTCAGCTACTTGACAATGAAGAACGAGGAAAGAGGAGCAGGGAAGAATGGAGAAAGAAAAGAAAAAGATAAGAATGGAAAAGATTTGTTTACATGCTACAAAACGTCGGTGTTACCACGAACCGACGCTATTTCGTTTTTGAGCGAAAATGCAATTCTGAGAAAATCGCGTTTAAAGATCTCACAAGTTTTAGACAACGTTTTCAATGACTTTTCCTGTCTCGTGTGTGAAAATTTTGACAGGGTGATGAGAGTGGAAGTTGTTCTTCCTATCCATAGTGTAATTTTAGTGTGAATTCAAAAGAATTACGATATTTCTGTCTTCAAACTCACTGCGTCGGTTCGTAAATCCATCGTTTCTTGCGCGCACCATAGGTTATGTACTTAAGCGCGGGTCTCACGAACCGACGTAAGTTGTATTACGCCGGTTCGTGAGACCCGCGCTGTAGGGCCTGCACAATAGGTAACGTGCAATACGCGTGTATTTACGAACCGTCGCTATTTCATTTTCGTATGTGTTTACATACAAATACTATTAGGGCTATACCTGCTTATCAACAATAACCTTATTAATTGAAATTGATTGTCATGTAATGATTATTGTGATGATTATAATACATTAGGTGATAATTAAGATGATAATATAAGCCAGTTTCTCTTAATTGTTCTAAAAAGCGTGTTGTCCTTGTTTTCATCTTCATTTAGCATTGTTATTAGAGCTGTCGTTGATCGCTCCAAAGATTTCTTTGCCCTCCCCCCTCCTTTTTTGTGTGGATATATTATTCAACACTTTTGCATGTGGACATTTATTATTTGGTAATTAATATGTACTCGGTATACTGTGTTTCATTTTTTTTTTTACTTTTTACTGTTTTATTTTTTACTTTTTTAACTTACTTTCTTTATTTTTCACATAATTTTTAATTCAAATTCAGTTCACTTCTTTCATAATAATTATGAATGTTTGTTCTAAGATGAAGGATACCGCTAAATATAGGGAAAAAGATGTGCCAGTCAGTAATGATTACTTGCATTTACTCATCTTTCATACTCATGCACTCTGTTATTTCTTTCTCTGAAATAATCTATTAATTTCTTTATTTCTTATTATTCCACATTATTTGTGACTTTTACTTTGTCACAATTTTTATCGGTGTCATTATTGTCATTTGGCTTGCATGCGAATTCACTCATAATTCCTCATTTTCCATCTTTCTCTTTCCTGCTCAACAGATTCTTTAATAGCTGCACTTGATCATATAAAAGCATAAAACTCATCCTGCATGCACTCTTCGAAACTGATAAACTCCTAAAAATACATAAATATCAAAATTATCAGAATTTCAAGCTTCATTTGAAATATATAACAATGGTCATGTTTTTTTATGCCTTTTGCAGCAATATATTGAAGAGGTACATTATGTAATCGAAGAAACATAGGTTCTCAATAAAGTATCAAATTTGAATTATTCAGAGATGAGTAATGACAATGGGAAGGATAACAATTGTGGAAGAGCTCCATAAATCAATAAATATCTAATGGCAAATGGAGATGGAATCAATATTAAAGAATATGCGTAATTCAAGTTCATTATTACATCAGTTCTTGTGTGTTCACAAAAAGAGAAACACAGTTCGAACATGCGCACCAAATCTTACAATTTACATTTACATCTATAGAGTGCGGACGGAACATATACAAAAGAAAGAATAACATTCTCAAATTAATATATCAAGCATAATAATGTATATGAACATAAAAAGATGTTGCTGCATATGCATGAAGCTTGTGAGTGCTGCAACACACATTATGCTCAGATGGAAACTTGATGTATATCATACAAAAGAGAAGAGGTACTGCATGTACATGTAGTTACACTATTCACAGGACAGTAGAGAAAAAGCAAGAGAGAGAGAAGGAAATGGGTGTCTAAAATAGGTCGATGTAAGGAGTGCCAAGCCAATTAAGTCTCTAATAGTTATACATATATGAAAAGGAAACAAATTAATCACAACATAAATGATCGTGCTCATATTAACCAATAATTAGCATCTAAAAATGTGTGTAGAAAGCCCATAATATCAGCCTTTCGCCCCGTAGGCTTGTTACATATGAGAAAAGAGAAATTTTGGCCGACCCCCCCCCCCCTCCGAATCCTTAATCCACCAGTACTATAAACACATGTGCTAGCAAATTCACAAGAGGGGTGGGGAAATTCGGCCAAAATTGTGTGTGGTTAAGATAATTAAAAAGAAAGGTCATCGGCAAAACTACGGGGTGGATGCAGACGAATTTTCATGTGTTGACTAAAAAAAAAAAAATGCAGCCAAAGGGGGGGGGGGGAAAGGACGGTGGAGAGGGGCCAAGGCTAATTTGACTCCCCTCCCCCCCCCAAAAAAAAAAAAAAAAAACAAAAACAAAAAACACGCCACTGTTTTACAGCACCTTTAAAGGACTCTTAATTTTCTTTTGTAAAAAACAAACGTCTCGAAGTAAAGAATTCCATATTGTAGGCGAAATGTAGACCGATACAGAGTATGAAGTGTACATCCCAAGCTATTAAAGAAAAAAAAAACAGATTATGAATATTATTTAAAGTAAGAATTTCAGTGCGTTTAATCATCTTTAGTCGAGTTGCAAATGACATGTGCATATTTAATAAGAGCAGTTAACTTCGAAGCGCCCCCAAGCCCTTCTATATTTAATCATTCATGTCTAAAGGTAGTGCTAGGGCATCCCGGTGGTCTAGTGGTTATGGCGCTGGTCTAGTAATCCGGAGGTCGTGGGTTCGAATCCCGCTTGGGCTGCCTGTGATTTTTTTTTTCTTTTTCACAGCAGCCCACAAACTGCACACTGCAGTTGCATGTGTTACTACGGATGGAGACAAATGAATAATCTATTATTTTAATATACAATGTTTGACATCCTTTTTGTAATCACTTTCTTTAATTGTACATTTAGAGACATAATGAATTATTATTAAAAGAAATCATATTTCTGTATTTTGTTGTGAGTTTGCATGGGAGCATACACGTATCATAATTTACAATTTTAGTTAAATAAAGAACATCTCATAACAGAACTGTCTAGTGATGGTTGAATGATTATGTCAATTTGTTATAAGTGCTATCAGTTATATGGAGTGCATTTCCCATGTTTATAAGAATCATACGTAACACATTCAAAGTGGGTTGAAGACAACAAAATAATAAATAAAAGAATAAAGGAGAATAGAATGAATTACAGTTTGAGGTGAATTTGGCATGTCATTAACTGGATTAATATTATCATCTAGCAGAGATGCATATTTGATTATTTGTTGCATTAATTTCATAAAAATACATACATGTATAACATGTCTCAATCAACATTCAGAATGTTTGCAAAATGTAGATGAACATGTATCATGAACATGGTTGAAGATGAAGCTGAACTTTTTGTTAATGGGTCTAAGCTACCATTTGTGACTCTCATAAATCTGTTTTCTGTGAAAATTCGTACAGCGAGCGAAAAGTTTCTGATATACACATTTTGACAGTGTGACACATTTGGTTATGCCCCCGACAATTTAGATTGACTCTCGCAATTATCACCGTTTACGAAAAATAAATCAGTGAAGGGCATGTTAATCCTCAGTCGATAACTATTACAACTATGCAATGATTATTCAACCATCTAACTTCATCTGATTACAGCATCATCTGAACATTGCCAATGTGCACTTAGAAATTTATCAAGATGTATCACAAGGTTATGATTACCACACAAAACCTTCAAGATTTATTATCATGAAATACATACCAATGAACACTTAAAGAAAATCTAACATTCCATATCCACATGAAGCTTGCCTTGATATAAATGTCTCTCAGTAGTGTTATTAAAGTGTAGCAAAATTGTAATTACGACATCACAGAATGGAATGCATGTTTTCACCTTCAATCTTAGAATCTTCTTTCATGTTTCCACTTTACAATCACATTTTAATGTAAATATACCGTCCTTATGTTGTCGCCCTTCATCCCAAGTTCTCCCTTCTATCCTATCTGTAGACTGTCTTCTTTCCTAAGCCATTGTATTCACATTCCTTGATGATAAGCACGATGCTGTACTTTTTTTCTTCTCTGAAACAGTCCAGCTCTTCGCTACTGCATGGCATCAGTCATGTGAAAGAAAAGACAGAAATTAAGAACTTTCGATTAAAATCAAACATCATGATACAAGATACAACTTTCATTTTGAGAAAAAGAAATCAGCCAACTAAGCAGTAGTTGAAATCATTTTGCTCTATTTATATTAAACATAAAACAAAATGGTATACAGGATCAAAGAATGTCAAAAAATACTGCTGTTCGTCTTTGATGCATATTCAAATTATCTCGCCTTTTACATATTTTAATGATGCAAGATCTTATGTCTAGCACTTAGTAAGTCTCATGTAGAAATTAAATTATCATTCACATGAATAAATCTACATGTCCTTGTAAATAAGGCATTGCTTTGAAAAAGCTGAATATTACTAACTGCATTTGGGAAACAGTCTACGACAATCAAACTTCTTTATTATCAGAGACGTTAACATCTTGATTAGACCTAGACTCTAATTACCATTGTATTCACATCCGTTGATGATGTACACGACCCTGTACTTTTTCTTTTCTTTTCTGAGACAGTCCAGTTCTTCTCTACTACATGGCACCAGTCATCTGAAAGAAAAGAAAGAAATTAAGAACTTTTGATTAAAATCAAACATCATGGTACAAATTACAACTTTAATTTTGAGAAGAAAAAAAAAATCAGCCAACAAAACTGAAGTTGAAATTATTTTGCTCTATTTATATTAAACATAAAACAAAATGGTAGGCCTATGCAGGATCAAAGAATGTCAAAATATACTGCTGTTCGTCTTTGATCCATATTCAAATTGTCTCGTCATTTACACATTTTAATGATGCAAGATCTTATGTCTAGCACTTAGTAAGTCGCATGTAGAAATTGAATTATCATTCACATGAATATAAATCTACATGTACTTGTAAACAAGGCATTGCATTGAAGTAGCTGAATATTACTACCTGCATTTGGGAAACAGTCTACGACAATCAAACCTGTTTCTTATCAGAGACTGTATCATCTTAATTAGACCTAGACTCTACATTATCATTCAGCTTTTAAAGGTATTAACCATTCACCTATAAAACAGTGGCATTGTCATGTGCATCATATTTCTTTGATACTGCACATATTTTCATGAAGTCTGTGCAAGAATGCAAATGAAACACGTCTGCTGTTTGGTATTTATCAAAAAAAAAAAAAAAATCATTAACCCGGAAGTCCTTGGCCTTAGGAATAACACGTGGCGAGTTAGCAGGAATTGACATTAAAATAGAATAAGAATAGATCTACTAAATAGGCCTTTGCCTCATGAATGTCTGGTCTAATTATAGACTAAGTGAAGTCTAGACCTTTCACTTTTAAGTTACACAGATTTCATATTACTTAGATCTAGACTACATCTAAATCTAGACATCTAATACTATTAGATCTTGGCAACTTTTGTCTTTGTGACACGAAATTAACACGTCACGGATGATATTTCGGCGATGTCCAACAGGATGACAGTACCACTATTACTAAATCAGTAAGTTGACATAGATAACTAACATCAACTTGTTAAAGTACGTTAGAGATGGCACCATATACAATAACCGGTGACACTGACACTGACAGATCTAGCGACTACGTTTAGACTAACGTTAAAGAGTGAGACTCGCCATCTCAGTAAGTCGGCCAAAGACAAAGTCAATACAGGGCTAAGTCAGTGTTACTGTTATGTTAGGCCTAACAAACGTTAACGGTTACTCGGTAAGGTTAGGTTTACCAGGACTCAAGAGTCCTGGTTAAATCAGTCGAGGGACATTTCTTAGGAAGTCCTTCGATTCCAAGAATAAAAAGAGTGAAAGAACAAAGGGAAAAAAGGAAAGAAGAAAGGACAAAAGATTATGTATGGCTGCTGTGGAAATCGACAGCGCCACTGTATCACTATCAATCAAGCGTAATATAAACGCCATTTGGTTGGGCCACATTCACAAGTTTTAGGGGAAAAAAGCCCCACCGCTGTGCTTAGGTACTCCACTCGAACTAACGTTAGACATACACTACACACAGTACGGTACTAGGGCTGAATTCACAAATATACTTTAACACTGCACTGTACAGGAAAGCCACCTAACCTGTAGAGTACTCGTAGTGTTTAGGTAGTATCACTAGACCACATACTGTCATAGATGACATCTACACCAACGCTGCACACTGGCACTGGTCCGACGGTCCCTGACCAGGAAAAATCACTGTTGGATACTGACCAGTAACTTTTTCAGGAATGGACCAGTAAAGATTGGGGGAAAAAATGGGTGGACTCTACCTACTATTACCACTAGTCTAGATGTAGATCTAGAGCTAGACTACCGGTATGGCTCTGAACTGTGTTAATTTGACTTGGTCTTAGACTTCAGCTGATCTTAGTTTTAGTAACTGGTATTACAAGTCTTAACTTAGACTTAATAGTTAGACTTGAAAGTAAAAGTCTAACATGTCTAACTTTATTCTTTACTCTTCCTTTGAGTTTTACTGTTAGACTTTTTATTTATTTGTTTTTAGTTTAGTACGCCTTCTTTGTCAATCTCATGATTTCATTTTCAACTCAAAAGTCAAGGCTTTTAGTGTCTTCGAGACTTTGAAATCTTGCAATCTGCATGTCTTGCACACAGACGTTACGACTACAGTACTCAGTAGTCTCAGAAGTAACGACATAAGTTGAAAAGAAACAATAAATAATATGATTTGGGATCTAATTTGAAATTGGATGGCGTTTACAGACTAGGCTTCATAAGCATCACGCGATTGAATACATGGGACTACACACTACCGCAATTAATGGTTATGGTAGTCCAACTGAAACTGTTATTTTGAGCATGATTTTAATAGGATTATAGCTTACCATTCACTTCACTCGTGGACAGTGGGCTGGCTTAGGCCGTCATTCATCTTTCAGAAGGTTTGGTTCTCACTCTGAGATCTGGATTAGGGCCAAAACCTAATTCTAGGCCAGTAAGTTGAACAAAGCTCAAAGAAATGCAACTGCGACGGTTCGTAAAACCCGCATTGCTCTTCACCGTAGCAATTCGGGTTTTACGAACCGGCGTATCTTTCGTGCGTCGGTTCGTGAAACTCCTTTTTCTCAATTTCTCGATATTTCGAGTACCGTCGTTTTTTTCTTTCTTTGATAAAATTAAGAATAATTAATTTTGTGATCTAAAATTTTGGGATTTGGTAGAGTTTTGAAAGCACTTTCATTTGGTACCAATATCTCGATTTTGAAAATTTTGACCAAAATCGAAATAGCGTCAGTTCGTGAAAACGCCGACGAAAATATCAAGGACAAGGACAAGAAAGTGAAAAATGGTGGACTTTTTCTTTTCATTATACGTAATTAACTGGTATGGAAAGCAAGTACTTTTAAAGTCTATATTTTAATGTAATTAACTTAACAGATTCTTTTGAATCATTATCTAAGCTATTTCAACATCTGGGTCCTGTATAAAATCTTCTAATAAATGTTATTTGAGTGTGTACAGTTCTCACTAAGGGAAGATGAAATTCTTTTGACTGCCTCGTGGAAAAGTTATGTACCTGGCTGTTACGGTGAAATAAAGCCTGAAATATGTTGTGTAGGCGGTTGCAGTTGTGATTAGACGTAAATTGACCAAGTTGAAATAAATACAACTCTTTTATATTCAGGATTTTATTTTCAGGGAACAACTTACCCATATGCGATTGCATATAAAGGTTAAAAACAATTCTGAGCGCCACCTTTGGCAATAGCAAATGTTCGACTAACATTATCGAATATACATTCGTAATATGATAGTAAATTATAATATATGTATATAATATATATATATATATATATATATATATATATACGATATCAAATGATACGTAATACAATTACGGTTCTATCATTTGTTTATCGGAGCATCAGTCTGCAAACTCAAAATTTCAATATCTTGGAAATATGAAATGTGATACCAATATATCTACCTATTCAAAGCAATACATCATAGGTTTCCTATATTTCTTTATATTGTAATGAATAGTGCCCTACATGTTGACCTTGACAAATTTCAACCTTAACAAATAGTGAAGGTTGACTTGCTTTTCCTTTGTGGTAAATATGAAAATGATTGATATAAAATCAAGACATATATACAGGGGATAAGGAAATAAAAAGAAAGAACATGATTTTAGCGTATTTCCTTCCACTGTTGGGTCATGTAGAGTATGAGTTGCTCTACCCACTCGCCAAATATGACGGTCGTACATCATATAATAAAGAAGTTACATAGGTGGGGGGGCACAATATGCTCCCTCCCCTCCCCCCCCCCCCCCCGCCCCCTTGGGCCTGGAAGGGGTCAAAAATAGCTTGGGCTTTGTAGGGCTAAGCTCAAGTACCTGTCCAGGCAGTTCCCGTTGAAGCCCACACAGCATCATTCATGACAAAAAAAAAAAAAAAAAAGCTATGGGATGTGACATTGTGAGGCTCGGGATTTTGCAAGACTCCCACATCTCTTCATTTTGCTTAACATGTTGTAAGAGATCCCCTTGCAATCATTTTCGGAAGGATCTTAATTTGCGACAATCATAAGATATGACTTCCACACAAGTTATACAGGCTTGAAAAATTCCGCAGAACAAAGAGCCATATATACAATAAAATGCGAATGGTTTTTAAAACTCTATTATATGAAATGTTAATACTGAGTGGTTAAATTTAAAAGTAAAAGATAGATCACAAAGTCACAGTAATGGTGATGTTGTTGTTGTTGTTGTTGTTGTTGTTGTTGTTGTTGTTGTTGTTGTTGGGACTTGCTTGGTGAGGGCTTGTGCCGAAAGGGTGGGTTTGTTGGTGGCGCGTCGCGTTAATGGGAACGCCACCCTTCGTCCAAAGCCCCCCCCCCCCCCCCGTTTTGCCGAAAGGGTGCGTTGGGAACGTTGGGTCGCGTCGCGTTGAATGGAACCAATCCCTTCGTCCAAAGCCCCCCCCCCCCCCCGGTTTTGCCGAAAGAGGGCGTTGGTACTTTTTCTCATGTACTATTAAAAGACGAGTTTTGAATTTTTATTTAACCTTCAAACAACCATTTCAAAGAGGCTATCGTCCGGATCTAATATTTAGTTCGTCCAATGTTCATTTGGTCCAATATCCATTTGGTCTAATATCCGTTTCTGCTTTACATTACAGGGCATGGATCATGTGGGTAATCAGTGGCTTATCAATATATAATCCAGCTGCTGGGGGTGCTGGCCTGGCACCATGGGGGAGGGGCGAGGGACCCTAAACTTTTCGCTAATCTTATTTCATGTGTATGAACATCTGTTTTCTCCCTCAATGCAGGGTCAGAGGGTAGTCCGTAGTCGTAGAAAGAGCCCCCCCCCCCCCTCGAAAAAAAAATGCCCAGTTGGTCATATAGACGAAACGATGATTGGACCAAATGGTACCTGATTAGACCAGGAGGCTGGCTATTAGACCAAATGACAATAAGATCAATGGTTATTACACTAAATGGGTGTAGACTAATGATGATAGACAGAGGCCAAAATTAATGATGTGTACACCAAATTTATATTGGACAAATTTGATTTTATTTTAGACCATTTGATGATTAGACGAAATGGAATTAAACCAACTCATAATAGACCAAATCGGTATATAGTTGATGATATAAATTGGTGTTAGACCAAAAATAGACCAAATGGCTATTATTAGACGAATTGACTGTAGAGTAATTAGACCAAATAACAATTAGACCATACAGTAATTGGACGAAATGATGACAAGACCAACTGGTTATTAGATCAACTGATATTAAAGAGTAAACCAACTGGCTGTAGACAAAGTGGTAACAGGGTGTAAACCGATCCGGACGATAGCCTCTTTGAAATGGTTGTTTGAAGGTTAAATATAGATTCAAAACTCGTCTTTTAACATTACATGAAAAAAGTAACGCACCCTTTCGGCAAAACGGGGGGGGGGGGGGGGCTTTGGACGAAGGGTGGGGTTCCAGTCAACGCGACGCGACCCAACGCTCCCAACGCTCCCAACTCACCCTGTCGGCAAAACCGGGGGGGGGGAGCTTTGGACGAAGGGTGGCGTTCCCATTAACGCGACGCGCCACCACCCAACCCACCCTTTCGGCACAAGCCCTTGGTGAGTGGGACTAGATTGTTGCACACACCTTTTCACATAAACTTCTTTTCAAAAGACTTCAAAGTTATATATCCATTCCTCTTTTGGACAGTCCCCCCTGTGTTTTGTTCAAGTTCCAATTCCCTTTCAAGATTTCCATGTGCATAATATTCTTTTCCATAATCAGCAGCGTAATCTCCATCTTACATGTTGCAATTTCGCATGGTGATGTAAACAAGGAAGAAAAGTTTGCAGTTATACATGCACCATGTGTGTGCTGTCCTTGCAAGTTCTACTTTCACGTGGCATCACCCCCGTGTTACTTGTTTGCAAGACATTGATTGTAGTACCTTTCTTTTGCTGTTTTTTGTTTACTTTAACTCAGCATTCGATCTTGTTATGCTGTGTCAGACTGGATTTGACGCTCCAATGATTTTGCGTAGGCCTACTTTAGGGTATATTGTAGTCCGGCCATCATTTATCAATAACCAACCTCCTCAGTATGTGTCCCCAAAGTATAAACAAATATCGCTGAACATACGAATCTCAACGGAACACAATATTGTGACGAATTAGAGGAATTGTTCCTTGCAGACATTGCAAATTTTCCTGGTGATCACAAAAACGAAAGGAAGACATGATACATGTTAAAATGTTCTTCCTCACTTTTTTTTTTTCTGAACAATTAGAAAAGTTAATTTAAGAATGTCAGTATGTATCATTTTGCATCCTCATTCTTGTAGCTTATTTCTACCCTTCTATTATTGTGTGTATTATGTTTCTCTGCGCGTATGTGTGTTTGTTTGGATTTAATTTTCTCATGTAGTGTGCCCTCTTACATGAATCTACAGTCATTTTGAGAGTATGGGAATGAGACAATTGTATTTGTTTAGATATCAGTGACAGGGGAAGACAAGGTGCATTGAATGTTTCATTCGATGACATTTGGATGATATATACTGACAAGTATTTGATGACAGCATACCGTGAAAATGTTTCATTTTCTTTTTTCATTTCATTCATATTCTTAAGCACTGCAAAATCTTTAGTCCTTAGAATGTTCTTCCGCCAGGTTTGAAAAAAGATAGAATACAACATAAAGGTATCAGAAATTAAAAACAGAACTCATACATAGAAAACAAAACATAAAAAACAGACAAACATGGTGATGAAACTGCGGCACACATCTAGACAGAAACAAACATTAATCAAAGATATCCACATATATACAAGAATACTACAAACTGACAAAGTACATGTTTTGTTCGTTGATGGCACAAAGTTCATATACTGTTGTTATGAATCTACATCTCTGTGTAGAATCTATTACCATCACACAGCATACACTGGCTTTTACCACAGGTAAACATTGCCTCCCAAATCTAATGACAACTAGAGAAGCACTCTGAGAGCGCAGACCTCCGCCAAGCATGCAACTCATTTCCACCACTGATCCTGTTCTTCCATAGAGTCCACTGATGCGTACTTATAGCATTGTGTACTGAAAGTCGCCCGATTTCCCAATATAGAAGCCTTTGTTACGTCATAAACCCTCAGCTGCACGGTGCGCCTCGCCCTACCAGAAAGTAGAGCACGCACCTCAAATACGCGCAGCCTGAACTCCCAAGTTCATTGACCCTACCTGCCAAAATATCAAAAATCCTTAATAATTCCCCACAAATTCTCGGATCGCTACCAAAATTTTGTCATCTGTTACTTCTATCATTTTAAATCTTACGTGCAAGTTTCATCCAAATCCATTAGCTACTTTTTGAGTTATTTTGCACACGGCAAACAAACGAACACACAAACCAACGCTAACGAAAACACAACCTCCTCCCTTGACGGAGGTAATAAATGGACCATACATCTTCGAAGAGGATTGCGTTGACATTGCACTTCTGTATGATGTGCACAGAGTGTAGGAATGGAATTGCCTTATGTAAGAATTGATACTGTGATGAAAATTGAATTCATTTTCGCTTATGCCATGGGGTGAGAGGTTGAAAACGGTTTAGCTTTCAAGTTTTGTTGCAACACGCGATCCATTTACACAAAACACATGTGATAATTACTGTAAAAATACATTCTTTCCATATCTGTGTGTTCATTTTCGCTCAGCTTGCACATAAATGAGAAATTTGAGGATAGATCCGTAACTTCATTGCTCTTAAACCTCAGGAGACATGGGGAACAAACTGGCAGGGAAAGAAAGCAGGGAAAACACGTCACAATTGAAGATAGTGGAAAATCGCAGATGAGGGGAGACGGAGAAAAAAAAAAGAGAATAGGAAAGAAAATAACAATAGAAATACACAGAGGGAGCGAAGGAAGGAAAAAGAAAAGAAGAAAGAAAGAAGAAGGACTAAATTCTGTGCGTTACTTGTGCATGTACGCATATTGGAATTCACTTCACAACAATATTACAACAGCTCAATCTCTGAACTCCTTCAAGAATAAATCAAAATCATTTTTATTGAAATCTTACAACATCCAACCGAGTTAGTTTCCCTTTATCATCTCAGTCAAGTCATCATTCTTTTTTACATAAGTCCTCCATCTGATTATGTTCCTGTCTGTGTTCTAAATAAAACGATGTGTTTATTCTCTCTTTCTCCTTCTTTCTTACCAACATAATTACGTATAAAAAAATGTTTTGCATTATATTCAATCCAGTTTGTATTTCATCACTTATTTTACATTATGGAATCCAGATTGCTTGCGTCCACGATGGCACGTGCTGTAGTTTCCCCCCCCCCCTTTCCCCTTTTTTTCCTTTTTTTTTTCCTTTTTTTTTATTTCCTTTTCTTTCTTTTTCCCTTCCCAATCATCTTGTTGTCAGTTGACATCGGTTCGTTTTATTTTGTTTTATATGGCTGTCTTGTGTATTTTCTGAGGGTCCCATATCGTACAAGCTCTGCTTCTTAGTGGGACCCTCCACTTCCATCCTCATCCTTAGTTGACTTGTATTATATGCTTTATGTATATATTAACAAAGATGTAATTGCATCTACTCTCATTTTCATATTGATGTACCTTGTCAAATTACGTTCTGCAAGTATTACAAATATCCTGTACATATGCAATGTATATAATTTCTTTGTTTATTTGATGGAAGTGAAAATAAAGTTGAATCTAAAAAAAAAAAAAAAAAAAAAAAAAAAAAAAAAAATATGGACGCTGTTGCGACATGGATTGTCGCCCCTACACGGATTGTCGCCCCCGTCACGGATTGTCGTCTGGCGACAATCCGTTACGCTTGTGCGGTTCCCATCTATTTTTGACCTCGATGGCGACAATCCATGATGGCAAAATATTTGTTGCGACACGGATTGTTGCCCCGTCAAGGATTGTCGCCCCGGGCTTGGGGTGGTTGTTCCGGTGTTAAAGGCAGCCCATCGCCATCCCTAATGGTACGTAAACTCCGAACGACCGAAGTTTGTGCATGCAATTGCACAATATCGGTGCTAATGCTGCCACTGAGACACGTGTGTGTGTGTGTGCGTGTGTGTGCGTGTGTGTGTACGCATCATACACAAACATTGTCACCGCGAGCTGCGGTGATTGGAGGACAGAGGCCAGAAGACGTGTGTGTGTGTGTGTGTGTGTGTGTGCGTGTGTGTACGCATCATTTGTCAAATGACTACTAGTAGTAACGTAATTATGTTGACTCTGGCTCTAAGTATTTCGATTCAATCACTCCTTTATAGTTTGTTACAGCACACCACGCACCGATGCACCTCATCGTATACACCCCGTGCATACGATGTGCACTGCACTTCACGTTGCACCAGCATGATATGCAGCTATCACGTACTGTCACTCATTGTAAATGGATTTTGATTTTGAAATAGATGACCAACAGCTAGTGAACCATACAAGCCAGTACTTCACTATCAACGAATTTAACAGTCAATTTCCTTTCAATAACGCAAATCAGATTTGTGCTAATTTCAGTTTAATTCACTTTAATATAAGAAGTTTAAATAAAAATTTTGAAATATTTGATTACTTTTAAGTTCCCTCAATGATTTCCCATTTTCCGTCATAGGAGTTAGCAAACTTAAAGAAGTATATTTTATTACAGTATACTTCAAATACGAACTAAAAACAAGCAAATTATACAATTAATGTTGGTCTCCCGATTGCTGTACAACGCATATCGTCCCCTCTTTCAGTAAACCAATTTTATTATTCTAAATCCCAGCCTATCTGCCATTGTGCACCTTCAAGCACCTGCACACCCATTCACCACCACCACCATCACACACTAGAGTTTATTTTCCCCTGCTACTTTCGCAGCAGAATTTATATCGTTACGAATCTAGTACGTCCTTATCTTTTCCTTGGGCCGGCCATCTTTTCAAGCAATGCTTATAATGGCGGCCCTCTGCATAATCGTTTCTTAACTATAAATGCTATTCTTATCACTGCTGCATAGACATGCATATTGTATATTATATTTCTTTCATATCGTTGTTTATGCAAGTCAAAAGACTGTGTTAAATTTATTTTATATATTTCCTACATGTTCATGATTATGTACTTATATGTATCGTGGTTTATGCAAGTCAAACGACTCTGCGTTGAATTTACTTTGTATACTTCCTGTATCCTCATGATTATGTAACTTATGTATATTGATTTGCAGAAAATAAAGTATCTATCAAACAAACATACACAAATATTGTCACCGCGAGCTGCGGTGATTGGAGGAGAGAGGTCAGAAGCCGCGTGGCTCTTTTGGCCTCTCTTCATGCGCATGCGCACTGAGAGTGTCCGTCCATTCGGAAGCTCCCTTGGCTCGCTCGGACAGCCATTTTGGGTTAGGAGATTAGCACAGAGAGCTCTCTTGTAGCCCACAGATCTCTTACATTTTATTCGCTGACCCATTGAGCCAGCGCTATTCTCATTCGGGGTCACTACATTTGATACAGAATGGGGGAGGCAGCGTGTTGCGTTCGTCTCCGTGCCGCACAAACCACTCGCCACGACTGAGTGGGATTGGTGGGATGGGTATGACTGGTAAGTTATGCGTATGTGTGTGTGTGTGTGTGTGTGTGGGTGTGTGTGTGTGTGTGTATGTGTATTTGTTGTGATCTGCATGGTATGTGCTGTGTATGATTTGTAGGTGCGTACAATAAGTGACTTGTGTATGAGTTTCCGTATTGTTGTGTGTGTGCGTGTGTTTGTGTTTGGAGTATAATAATACAATGTAGAAACTGTGCATGTGTGGTGGCTGTATGGTGTGGTAGTGGTTTGTTTTGTCTGTGTGTATACGTGTGCCTGTATGCGTACGTGTGTATGTGGTATATAGTGGCGTATGTGTATATCAAAGGGTATGTGATGGTGCGTGTTTGTGGGCGCAGTTTTGTGCCTGCATGAGTATCTGAGGGGTTTGGTGTTCGTGGGCTACGTAGGCCCTACGTATGTGTGTTGTGTGTGAGCGTTCGTGTGTCTACGTAAGGCCCCAGTCACATAATGCTCTGCGTCCGGCGTTACGTCCAAATAACTCATTCTTTTTTCTTTCTTTTTTTTCTGCGGACACCCGGGGATCCTTTGCTGTCACCAGAGCATTTTTACAAAACATACGGGAAAAAATATGCGGGCGATACGGAGAGATACAACCAAATGCGAATACTTGCGTCCACTTGCGGATATTCTTACGAATCGGCACGTAATTTTGTTCTTTCAACTTGCATAAACTTCCGAATAGTTCGGAACACTTGCGGAGAGTTGCGACTATTTACGGAGAGCTGCGGATATGCTCGGGTAGTTACAGATTGTTAATAATTATGTACAATATGACGATCCTGCCAATTAGTCAGTGTATTATGACAGCAAATTTATCACATACACTGTATTGGACTGTCTTACATTGTACACTGGGGAAAAATTGAAATTGAATTTACGTACAAGTTGTGGAAAGTTTTCGCATTTCTTTAATTTGCTTTACTGACAGTAATGAAAGATATATGAAATTTTGAACTTAAAGTTTGAATTCTAATTGTGCAGCTCAAATATGGATAAACATCATAAATGTAAATCTACATAACATAATTATACCACAAATAGAATAGGTCGATAAATTAAACAAAGTAAGAAAATATTACTTACAGTCATGGGATAGACAAAGTGTGGTTACGCTGTCATTGTGCAGCGATATTCATGACTTTCTGGGTTATGTTAAGGAGATTGTTATGATAAAGCAATGCCTATTACATTTCCAGAAAAAAAAAATAGGACATTCGGACACCCCATCCACATCCAAATACAGTATTTAAAAAATGTAATATCCATGGAGCGTAAAGTGGGTAAGACTATAGGGAAATACTAAATTCGTTCTCATTTTATATAGTTTATCGCTGTCCCACACCTTCCCGGCCAGAAAAGTAAAAAAAAAAAATGTTGTCACCTCATCCCCAACCCAAAAATTGCCTTCCGAGTTTCGAAAAATATACATTCAAATATAGTACAAGGAAAAATGTTCAGCACCAATGGTCAAGCGATGTCATGCGTATATGGGTGCCACCTAAAATGACCATTTGTGGGAGAAATTTCGTAACTTGACTTTGCGGTTCTGCCTCTCCACCGCTCCGAGTGTGTTGTAGCATTCCTTCAGGTAAATGCACTGCAGCTTGGCAACACGAGTTGTGTGACTTCCAACGTGTCTCTGTGTTCCCATGCGAGTGGAAAACAGAAAAACGTCGAAGGACGTAATCGTCTACAGCATCCCCTATACAATTCCCTGTACCTAGAGGTTCGTTGATCCAAAAATGAAATTCGGAATAACGAACCTTCGAATAAAGAACCTCGGAATAAAGAGCCTTCAGAATAACGAACTTTTGCAATAACGAAATGTAACCCCCTCCCGACATACACACACACACACACACACACACCCACCCGAACCGATACCACATTCCTTCCTGATGAAACGACGTCCCAATGTTGATAAATAAGACATAGTGGACCGTATGCATTAAAGCAGCATCCGCCCGCACGCAAGCACCACTCCAAATTCATAAACAAATCCGCCAAACAAACTCATCAAAGTCAAAGCTGCTGAAAAAATCAATATCAACGTTTATGCCAGCAACAGCTTACTAGGTATCCCTACCCACGCGCAGCTAAAAAACACAAAAAGCTGACATAATAAACACATTCTTCCATCATACACACACACACACACACTCACACACACACACGTACAAACGGACACTAAATTATTATGTGCCCGCGCACATACACACTTCCTTGAAACCTCACCATGACTTTTTACATGGCATGTTTGCATGGATGTAGCCATGTAAGTTATGTGTTAGTATTTCAATGACTATGTCCAGAACGATATTACCCAGCAAAATGTGCTTCGAGGGTGGGCGACAATCCGTGCCGCCAGCCCTCGTCACGGATTGTCGCCAGACGGCAATCCGTGACGGGGGCGACAATCCGTGCCGCCAACTCCGTCAAGGATTGTCGCCCTCGAGCTGGGGGCGACAATCCGTGTAGGGGCGACAATCCGTGTCGCCAACAGACGCGCTCTTTCATGTTGATTTATACAATCTTCAAAATGAAATATGACATCGATTTGACGAATCCCTATGGACGGAAATTCGAACAACGTTTTGTGTGTGTGTGTGTGTGTTTTTTTTTTTTATTTAATTGCCACTGTCGTGAACTTTATATGCAATATGCATAATATGTATATATATATATATATATATATATATATATATATATATATATCATATTATATGTATATATATTGTGGCGGCCCCCCGCTTCTACTTCGTCGTCCATGCCGTTGTTCTCCTCGTTCATCATTATTGGAGGATCGGAAGTGACACCTATACCATCTTTGACTAGTGTTGTATCGTGTTCTGTCTTGTGTTGTCGTTTGTCAGGATTCATCGTGTAATCAGGCCGCGTGTAAGATTGTTAAGTCCCGAGCGGAAAGACTTTAACTAATCTTTGAAGGTAATTCTCGTAATATAACAGGGGGCACTATCCACCAAATGAATACAGTAAGTTCGTTTCGATCAAAATATATGATCTTGAAGTAAAGGGAAATCTGAATGCGTAAGATGTTTCAGAGGTTGTATACCGCAATGTTTGTAACTTAATCACACTAATGAAAAGTCAGAAGAGATTTGTCTTTGAATTCAAAGTGAAATAACACTAAACATCAATTTATTAACTCATCTTTACAAACCAATTTATCGCCACTGTTACATCATATACAGAATTAAACTACCTCTATGGAATACTCATCATACTATAAAATCCTGTCTTTCTATATCTTAAGTTATTATGGGGGCTAAATTATTCTTTGAGCTATAATTATAAAAGACCGCTCTCAGCGGTTGACTTTGTTCCTTACATTGGACTATGTCAGTCAGCAGACCGCTTATTGGGTTGTTTACACCTTGACCGCTCACGGCGGTAACCCCATCCCCTTCTGATTTTCACACTGAAATTTGCCCTTTATATACGCTTATTGCGGACGTAGTAGGAAACCCCTACTACGCGGATCGCGATCCGCGTAGAATGCGTGCACTTGCCCGAAAATGGCGATCCGTGCCAATTGTGTACTATTTTAATGACGTAAAATCGCCTTTATCTCAAAATATAACTTTAGACCTGATGTATGATATACATTATTGGAAAGAAAATACAATTTTTATTAATATCATGTAGATTATCCTCATTCTTATTGTCCGCGCAATCAATAATAAGCCGAAAAGGTGAAAATATCCGAGAAACACAACGTATTACAATTCACTTCAGTGCACATTCTCCGCGGACACGAATCCCGGCATATAACCGTACACTTATGACATTAAAATCTCAGATTTCGAAGTTGCTACACACTAACATACGAAAACATACATATATCTCCGAAGTCATAACAAAATGCCGTTGACTGATATCATTTTCCTCTCTTCAAATTCTACTATTTCATTATAATAACAATTTTAGACATTTAAGAGTAAGTTTGACGGATCCAAATGCAGCTCGTATGTAAATGAGTTTCATTCCGGAAACAATCATGAATGAACAATACGCGCTGCGCGTAGTGCTCAGGTACTGTACAGTATTCATTTGCCGTCTAACGCTTGTCATATCAACATGGAGCCGTCAATTCATCCTAAATCCAGCTATCTAACTACAAGAATTTATATAAGGATGCTCCTCATTCGGTTAAATTACAGATATATAACAATTGATTTCACAAAGATGGCCAGAAAGACTCGCTATAGGTCTACATCACGTCGACTGCATCGACTGCACTAAGAGAATGCCTATAGATGCATCTACAGTCAACGGTAAGTGATTATGCATAGCTTACATCAGTATTCATCCTGTACAAATAACACTTGCTGCATTTAAAGGTAAGGAGTATCTGAATACTAGCAGGCCTGAAATCAGACGTGGGGCGCTACACTGCCCCCTCCTCCATAAAAATGTGTCCTCGCATTTCTTAAATATGCATATTAACGGATTCTACATTCTCGAGTATACTCAATTTTGCGTCAAATGGTCATTCATAACAACGATGAAAGTTTAAGAAAATGTCAAAACGAACTTATTTATTTAAAAAGGTAACTGGCATTTACGAGAATCTATAGATGCTTCTCTTCACTGAATTGAGAAATATTTATACGATCATATGTACAGGTGTTATCATCAACATCATTGGCATCCGCCAATGCATTCATCATCAATATCAGCACTTGCAATCATCAACATTCAAACTGGAGCTGCGAAAAGTAGCATCTGTGTCTGCCCGTAAATATAACCACGTGTGCCATCTTACAAAGAAGACACGTTTTGATAAAACTTCAACTGTTTTCACGAAAGAGCAATACTCAAGAAACTTACAATAAGTAGAACCTACTCAATAAACATTAACCAGTGGCGTTACAATGTTTTTATATATGATACGATTTCATTGAAGAGAGAGAAGTAAGAAAGATGGAGAAGGAATAGGAAGATATTAAGAGAATTAAGACAGTCAACATATGCATGAGATTCAACACGATAATATTAATGATGCGATTTCATTGAAGAGAGAGAAGTAAGAAAGATGGAGAAGGAATAGGAAGATATTAAGAGAATTAAGACAGTCGACATATGCATGAGATTCAACACGATAATATCAATGATGCGATTTCATTGAAGAGAGAGAAGTAAAAAAGATGGAGAAGGAATAGGAAGATATTAAGAGAATTAAGACAGTCGACATATGCATGAGATTCAACACGATAATAAGATCATCGCCGGTATCATGCACTCCGTCGCTTCTCTAGGATCGCGAGGTCCCTTGCTTCGCTTCCGCCCTTTTTGAAACTTGATATGAGTATCTGGTATAGAAACTCCCGTCCGGCAGGTGTAGGGTCTCCACTGTCCGGCTAATGCCTTCTCCCGATCCCAGCGCTTGGTAGTACATATGGGATTCGGCTTGGCGGTGATATCCCGACCCTCGAGCAGATGACTGGCACACACGCCTACAGCGGTCCATTATATCTTGAATCCTTTCCTCTTCTTCCCCGTGTTTGGTCTGGGTAGACGCGTCCGTCCCTTGGTCAAATGACCCAGCTTGAGTGCTAACCGTGCTGAATGAGTCTGTGGAAATGTCGTCTACGGTACATTCTGCTGCCTGTTCGGGAGGCGCCAAAGAGAGTGTGTCCTCCTCTGGAACAGCTGGGTCGACGTGGACTTCCATTTCCGTGGGTTGGACTTGGGGAGGGGTGGTTGGAGAATGACCGGGGGAACTTGGTCGGGGCGGGGGTGTCTCCTTTTCGGGCTGTGTTGATGTCCGTTCGACAACACGTGGGGGTGATGGACTTAGGGATCTGATGACGGGTCGTCGATGAGGGGGCAGGGGTCTCGTGGGCTTTCTCCTCATATTAGTGAGGTCCGGTGTAGTCAGACGTCTGATGTGGCGTCGAACGGTGGGGTGAAAGGGAGGGGGCGGAAATCTGGAACTCGACGGCGCGGAATGTGGTCTTTCTTCGGTCGTTGCAGGGCTTCGGACCCTCCTTCTGGGCTCAAATGCTCCATGTCGTGACGATTCATGGGCTCTAATAACCTCCCGATTCTTCGTCTTATAGGTGCAATACCGGCAATTCCAGTACGGCATAATTGCTCTCGGTGGGCTCATCTTGGGTCGCATCTATAAAGAAAACAACATTTACACAAATCCAGCGTAACAGGAGAATACGCACTCCATTTGGGATTCTAGTTGTTTGCCATAATGAATACTTTTAATTCAAAACCATTCCTAGTCCTTTCACTTAGAGTTAGAAGTAGTTTGGAGGTTTTCTCTGTCTTTTCGGATAACGAGGGGGGCTGCAGGTTTCATCATTGATTTGGGGAACTTCTTCAACCTCTACACTAGAACCTTGGACCTGGGAACCACATGTTTGCCCTGAAGTTACACGTTCCTCTATCAAATCATGTACCCAGTCGTCGGGTATGGGTCCATCGTACGGTTTTGTCCTGTCAAAGTGTACTATCTTCGGTCTAGAACGAGGGGTGGCCTGAAGCCTGTACGTGACGTCAGACAGTTTAGTCACTATTTTGTAGGGTCCGTCCCATCCATAGGATAACTTAGGGCTGACACCTTTCTTCCTTAGATCATTTTTTAACCAGACGAAACCTCCGGGTTCGTATGCAGTTCCACCTATCCTCTTGTCATAGTTCCGCTTTTGCCGTCTGAGATTTCTTGTGTTGTTGGACATTACTTTCGAGTAGATATTTTCCATTCTACTTCGTAGTTCTTTGGCATAATCAGTCTCTTCGTCGTGGTTTGGCGAGTCAAGAGAGAGATCTCAGGGATGAAGTACTTCTCTTCCAAACATCATCATGTTTGGGCTTTCTTTCGTCGTCTCGTGCTCTGTACTTCGATAAGCTGCTGTTGCGAAGGGAACATGTCTATCCCAGTCACGTTGATGCTTCTCAGGATCCAACATTGTGACTAGCATGTTCAGCAAAGTTCTGTTAAATCTTTCCACCATTCCATCAGACTTCGGGTTAAATGGCGTGGTTCTCGTCTTCTTTATTCCCAACAATTTGCAGACTTCCTTGAACAACTTGGATTCAAACTGTCTTCCCTGATCAGTGTGAATCTCCATCGGAATCCCGTATCTGCAAATAAATTCTTCAACTAGTATCCGCGCAATTGTACTTGCAGTTTCATCAGGCATCGCATAAGCTTCGACATATTTAGTGTAGTAGTCTCCTATGACTAACACATATCTATTTCCGTCGTCAGTTTCTGGGAGCGGTCCGAGAATATCGAGCGCAATTCGCTCCATTGGGCTTCCACTAAGCCTTTGCTGAAGGGGTGCTCTTCTCTTCTTACTTGGGCCTTTGCGTCGGGCACACGCCGAGCATTTACGTATTAACGACCTCACGTCGGCCTTCATCCCTACCCAGTAATATCTCCGTTGAACACTCTTCAACGTCTTTGTCGTTCCTAAATGAGCCGCTAAGGAACCTGCGTGTAGTTCTTTCAGAACTTCTTCTATTTTCTCTTTTGGCAACACCAGTCGCCACCGCACTTCCCTTCCATCTTCGGACTCCCATTTCCGATACAGAATTCCTTGTCGAATTTCCAATTGCTCCCAATGTTCAAGTAACACTTTACTCTTGAAGGACCACGAGGAAGCTTCTCCCTTCGTTGGTCTAGTACCCTTCTTAACAGCTTCAAATACTGGTCTGATGTTTGCATCTTCTAGTTGGGTTTGTCTCACTTCTGCCTTCTCGGTGTCATTTGTCATCTGAATGACACAAGTGTGACTTGTGTGTTCCTCATCTAACACACATTCAGATTCTCTTCCACATTGGCGACAGGGTTTCCTTGACAGGGCATCTGCGTTCCCATGACTCCTGCCTGCTCGGTGGACTATCTCAATGTCATATGCAGCGATTACCTCGAGCCATCGTGCAAGTTGACCTTCTGGTTGCTTGAAGTTTATGAGCCAACGTAATGCTCCGTGATCTGTTCGAACTCTAACATGTCTTCCGTAGAGATATTGCTTGAAGTGTTTGAGATATGTGACTACAGCTAGAAGTTCCCTTCGAGTTACACAGTAATTTCGTTCTGCCTTGCTCAGAACTTTGCTACCGTACGCAATGACTCTTTCCTTTCCGTCTTGCACTTGAGAAAGAACTCCACCTATTCCTTCCTTGCTGGCATCCGTATCCAGGACGAACTCTCCTTCGGGACTAGGGTATGCCAGGATCGGTGCAGTTATCAATCTTCGTTTAAGTTCATCAAATGCGGCCTGGCAGACAGGACTCCATACGAACTGTCCGGCACGACCCTTCTCTGTCAGTTGATGAAGCGGCTTAGCGACACCTGCAAAGCCTTCTACGAAGCGTCTATAGTAAGATGCAAGACCTAAGAAACTTCGAACTTCTTTCACATTCTTAGGTGTGGGCCAAGATCTGACTGCTTCTATCTTCTCGTCTTGGGTTGAAACGCCTTCGTTTGACACCACGTGTCCGAGGTAGGATACTTGAGTCTTGAATAAGTGACATTTTCTCGGCTTTAACTTCAAGTTTGCTTGTCGTAGTCGGTGAAATACCTGTCGCAGTCGGCTGATTTCTTCTGGTATTGACTTTCCAAAGATGATCAAATCGTCTAAGTAGACCAGAAGTGTTTCCCAATGCAGTCCTGCGAGTACTTTGTCCATTAGTCTTTCAAAGGTTGCGGGGGCGTTGCAGAGACCAAATGGCATTACATTCCAAGTGTACAATCCATTATCTGCTAAGAACGCTGACTTTGCTTTAGCATCTTCGTCTAGTCCTACTTGCCAGTATCCACTAGCCAGGTCTAGTGTTGAAAACCACTGTGCTCCAGACAGTGCGTCTAAAGTTTCGTCGATTCGAGGTAGGGGGTAAGCATCTTTAACTGTAGCTGCGTTGAGGTGCCTGTAATCGACACAGAATCTCTGAGTTCCATCTTTCTTCTTTACCAGTACTATATTTGAAGCCCATGGACTGTCTGTTGGTTCTATGAGACCTTTCTTCAACAACTCTTGAACTTGCTTCTTAATTTCATCTCTCTGTCCTAGTGGATGCTTACGTGGTCTCTGTTTGATTGGTCGCTGTGTTCCTGTGTCAATCTTGTGCTGAACAATATCAGTTCTTCCAATGTCACTGTCTGATCGTGAAAAGACGTCTTGAAATTCAATGAGCAAACTCACCACATCTTGGTGGTACTGGCTTGGTATGTCTTCCGTACTTCTTTCAAGTAAGTCCATCAAATGATCAGGTATCTCCCTATCTTTGAGTGGAGAATCTTCTAGTTCTTCTTTTACATCATCTTCATCTACAAGCGTCATCGATGCAATGGGGGTATTCTTCTGGATGACCTTGTTTGAGTTCGAGGGATTAAATATCCTAACTGGCACTAATTCTTCTTGCGTCCTAATTAGTGTTCTAGCTACTAGTAATCCTTTCTTTGACAACTGATTTCTAGCTGTTCCAGACTCTATTAATCCGAGCGTTTCAGGTTTGATTCTTTCTTTGATTGTACCAAGAATTACCATTTCATGACCAGCTGGTATTGTGCTTGTTTCAACTGCCTGTATACGGCAGAAGAATGCTTCACCATCTTCCTTCTTACAATCGACCACTCCCCAGTGAGTGGTTAGTTGAAACGTACATAGATCTAATTTGGCTCCCATGTCTGTTAAGTTATCTAGACCAATGATTCCATCATTACTGACATCTGCTACCAACATTTTCCTCTTACCCTTATTTGGACCGATAGTTAACTCAAAACAAGCTTGACCATATATCGGTAAGTGAGAGCCGTCAGCTAATTTAGCTGATTTATTTACACTTCCTAATGGCGGTCTATTGTCTTGACTGATACTTTCGTACACTCTTCTAGACACATACGAGTCGGTAGCTCCGGTATCCACCAGAAATTTGTATTCTTTCCCGTGAATTACTGCAGGGACAAAAAGACCTTCAACGCTTGGATCAATACTGGGAACATAGCTAGTTTTGTTTGAACTACTAGAAGCATGTGTTTCGGGGGCCTCATCTAATTTATTCCATCTGGCCGCACCATGGCCCTGTGGGGCGACCATCGGTCGTTTAGCTGTCCATGACGTTCTCGTCCTTGAGGCTGAGGAGGCAGCCTGTCTTGATTTCTGTTATTCTGCTGAAAGTCGATCATTCTCTGTCGGCAATCTCTTCTGAAGTGTCCTTTCTTGTTGCAGTAGAAACACTGGGCATCGGCTTTTATTGTGTGACTGCTAACTTCAGAATTGTTCTGTCGGGGCTGATTTGGGCTTTGTGCCAGTTTTTGTTCGATTCTCTTCACAGCTTGGTCGACTGCTTTGTCAACTGACTTGTTGATCAACTGTTCAATATTTTGTTGAGCTGGGGACTCTGTTCCAGAGTTTAGTACGCGATTGTGTGTGTTTCGTTTCCATCCACTGCGGTGCATCTCAGTTTGAAGAAATGTTTCAGTAGTGATTGCTGCTTGGATCATTTCATCGAGTGTTTCAGCCTTTGCGTGGAAAATGCCTGTTCTTATGTCTTGGTTGATGATCGCATCAGCGAAATGAATTTTCGCCAATCTGTCGACACCTTTGGTATCGAAGTCTGGGTATGCCCGGCTTGTCAATTCTCGAATACTTCTTCCGAGTTCCTGTAGAGATTCATTTTGACGTCGTTTGCGGTTTCTCAGCTCGAGAAGATAACTTTCTGCCTGCTTCGCAGAAGAAAATCTTGTGGACAGTCTCCTTTTGATTTCTTCATAGCTCCATTTTGCATTTCTTTGTTCTTCAAGAAGTCGTAGAGGGGGTCCTCTCAGACTTGCTGCGAGGTATCTTGCCGCTTCATCATCTGACCACGCATTAATCTCACGGCATGTGTCGAAGTGAGACACATATTCCTTCCAGTCTGAATTTCCGTCATATTTGTCGGGCATAATCTTCGGTCGATGGTTGATTTGTTCTTGCATTTTCTTCTGAGGGCTTTCTCGAGTGTTAGGTGTCTCAAGTTCTTTGATGCGTTGGTTATCTTCGTAGAATGATTCGTCTCTTCTTAGTTCATTGACAGTTCTCTCTTGACCTGTTTGGCGATTTGCTTCGTGTTCTTTACTTTGTTTTGTCGGACTTGCATTTTGCAAGTAGAGTGAGGTTATCTTGCTTCCTTTCTGGTTGAAAATGACCTCACTGTCAGTACTTGGCAACTGATCTGACATTTCTTCTGTAGTAGTTGAGGAGCCAGCACGTCTTCTCGTTCTTCTTTTGTCAGATTTTTCGGATGACTTGAGCATCATTTCTGCCATCAATTTGGTTAGCTGATCTAGTTGGAGCAAAATCTCTTGCTGAATATCTTTTTGTTTCTTCTTTGAACTACGTCTTGAGGAACGTGAACCAGATGACTCTTCTGACGAGGATTCACGTTTATCTTCTCTCTTTTTCCCTTTTATCTTCATCCCACTCCTGACACCAAACGTGTGGCGGCCCCCCGCTTCTACTTCGTCGTCCATGCCGTTGTTCTCCTCGTTCATCATTATTGGAGGATCGGAAGTGACACCTATACCATATTTGACTAGTGTTGTATCGTGTTCTGTCTTGTGTTGTCGTTTGTCAGGATTCATCGTGTAATCAGGCCGCGTGTAAGATTGTTAAGTCCCGAGCGGAAAGACTTTAACTAATCTTTGAAGGTAATTCTCGTAATATAACAGGGGGCACTATCCACCAAATGAATACAGTAAGTTCGTTTCGATCAAAATATATGATCTTGAAGTAAAGGGAAATCTGAATGCGTAAGATGTTTCAGAGGTTGTATACCGCAATGTTTGTAACTTAATCACACTAATGAAAAGTCAGAAGAGATTTGTCTTTGAATTCAAAGTGAAATAACACTAAACATCAATTTATTAACTCATCTTTACAAACCAATTTATCGCCACTGTTACACCATATACAGAATTAAACTACCTCTATGGAATACTCATCATACTATAAAATCCTGTCTTTCTATATCTTAAGTTATTATGGGGGCTAAATTATTCTTTGAGCTATAATTATAAAAGACCGCTCTCAGCGGTTGACTTTGTTCCTTACATTGGACTATGTCAGTCAGCAGACCGCTTATTGGGTTGTTTACACCTTGACCGCTCACGGCGGTAACCCCATCCCCTTCTGATTTTCACACTGAAATTTGCCCTTTATATACGCTTATTGCGGACGTAGTAGGAAACCCCTACTACGCGGATCGCGATCCGCGTAGAATGCGTGCACTTGCCCGAAAATGGCGATCCGTGCCAATTTTGTACTATTTTAATGACGTAAAATCGCCTTTATCTCAAAATATAACTTTAGACCTGATGTATGATATACATTATTGGAAAGAAAATACAATTTTTATTAATATCATGTAGATTATCCTCATTCTTATTGTCCGCGCAATCAATAATAAGCCGAAAAGGTGAAAATATCCGAGAAACACAACGTATTACAATTCACTTCAGTGCACATTCTCCGCGGACACGAATCCCGGCATATAACCGTACACTTATGACATTAAAATCTCAGATTTCGAAGTTGCTACACACTAACATACGAAAACATACATATATCTCCGAAGTCATAACAAAATGCCGTTGACTGATATCATTTTCCTCTCTTCAAATTCTACTATTTCATTATAATAACAATTTTAGACATTTAAGAGTAAGTTTGACGGATCCAAATGCAGCTCGTATGTAAATGAGTTTCATTCCGGAAACAATCATGAATGAACAATACGCGCTGCGCGTAGTGCTCAGGTACTGTACAGTATTCATTTGCCGTCTAACGCTTGTCATATCAACATGGAGCCGTCAATTCATCCTAAATCCAGCTATCTAACTACAAGAATTTATATAAGGATGCTCCTCATTCGGTTAAATTACAGATATATAACAATTGATTTCACAAAGATGGCCAGAAAGACTCGCTATAGGTCTACATCACGTCGACTGCACCGACTGCACTAAGAGAATGCCTATAGATGCATCTACAGTCAACGGTAAGTGATTATGCATAGCTTACATCAGTATTCATCCTGTACAAATAACACTTGCTGCATTTAAAGGTAAGGAGTATCTGAATACTAGCAGGCCTGAAATCAGACGTGGGGCGCTACAATATATATATGAAGGGGTCGGTGCAATATAGTGCTAACCCACACTTATGTCAAAATTGAGTTACAAGCAATTTCATAATCCTCATCCTTCACTCTAACTTCCACGAAAATATCATATTTGAATTCAACCAATAAGATGGTAAAAATACATGCATTCATGTTTTATTAATGTGCAATGTATGGACTTTCCAAACATTCAACAGTGATTATCTCAAAATGACTATTGTGTGGGTTACCACTATATTGCACCGACCCCTTCATATATATATATATATGTGTGTGTGTGTGTGTGTGTTTGTGTGTGTTTTTTGTGTATTTGTGTATTTCATCAAAACTTAGGGAATTTCAGTATAAATTATTCCATGGAGTTGTTTATACAAAGGAAAATCTTTTTGAGTTTGGTTTCGTTGCAAATAACCGGTGTTGTCTTTGTGAGCAATCGGTAGAAACATATAAACATTTTTTTTTTTTGGGGGGGGGGAGGGGGATTGTGTGTATGTTAAGAATTTGTGGCAGAAAGTGATAGACAGGTTTGACATGGCAGATCTTCGAAATATAGAGTGGAGAGATGTTCATTATTTTTCTTGTTATGGGAAGGGATCCAAAAGTAGAATTGTATAGTGCAATAATTTTCATTTTAAAATATATTACTTTTAGATTTAGGTTGGAAGTTGGAGGGGAAAATTCCTACTTTTGAGGAAATTTGTACAAGAATAATAAGTTTTCGGGATGAAGAAAAAGAAATTGCTTTAAAAAGAAATAAGTTGGGATTACATTTGCTGAAACGGGAAAATGTTTCTGTAACAAGAGCATAAGTATTGTTTTGTTTTGGTTTTTCTTTTTCAGCACAGTGAATTTATCAGTGGTGAAAGAAATATAATATGTTATTGGCCGCGTGCGGGGGGGGGGGGGTACGTTTTTGTTGGCATAAAGGTTATAGGATTTTATCAGCAGTTAGGAGTTTGATGAGTCTTGTTTGATGAATTTGAATGTGAATTTGGAGCGGTATTTGGGTGCGGGTGGACGATGCTTTTCTGCATACAGTCCATTACACGCTTGTATGTTTTACGTATATCTATCAACATTTGGAAGTTGTTTTCATTTGGAAGGAAGGTGGTATCGCTTCGGGTGTGTTTGTGTGTGGGGTTGTATGTGTGTATGTGTGTTGGTGTTTGATGTGTACATGTGTGTTGGTGTTTGGTGAGTATGTGTGTGGTGGTTGTGGGTGTATGTGTTTGGTGGTTATGGGTGTGGGTGTGGGGTAGGTTTTAGTAAATCGGAGTTCGTGGGGATGGGGATTTGATTTTCAATGAAATGATTTCATTCTAGTTTTGTATAACGTATTTTTGTTGTTTTTTATGTATAAATGCCCTTGTGAGTGTAAGTAGCATGATTCAGTACTGTCATATTTTTTTGGGGGGGAAATGTCAATACAAATGTACTTTCTCTTGAAGAAATGGTTAGTAGGATTGATTTATAATCGAGTTGTTATGTTGAAGAGAGATGATTGGCAGTATAAGTTTTTAAATGGATTTGTGTTTTCAATGGCATTTGTACCGTTTTAATTCATGGTACACGAAGAATGGGTTGATTTATGAATGATTTGAATGAAATCAATAAAATATTATTGAAA
This sequence comes from Diadema setosum, assembly GCF_964275005.1. Taxonomy (NCBI): domain Eukaryota; kingdom Metazoa; phylum Echinodermata; class Echinoidea; order Diadematoida; family Diadematidae; genus Diadema; species Diadema setosum. Next base: position 28,426,238 of record NC_092687.1, read on the forward strand.
AAAAAATGTGTCTATTCCATTTTATCCTACTCAATACAGAGTTTTCCTTTCTGCCTGCCCATAGGCAATAAAAGGATTTTCTATAGAATCCCCTACTATTTCACACAAGTCATGCTCCTTGGACATGTCTGGTAGACAATCGAACTAGTCTTGCTTTTCTCCATAATCCAATTAGCAGTTGATACATAACCTAGAATACATTGCCCTGACCAGAAAAAAACAAATAATAATAAATGAAAAAAAAAAATGGACGGATGCCCGAGGAGACGGACGTTAAAGAATTTGTTTGCACTCTCCGATGGAGATATATGACATGACTACGTTTTGAAGAGTTCCCAGCTAAAATTAACTTCTTCTTTTTTTTTTATAGTGTGTATGTGTTTATGAGCTCACCTAGCCAAATAAGATATTTTTGTTTTCAAAAAAATTACACTCTGAAAATATAATTGCAGTGACTGTACTTTTCAAGGTAATTCATAGTATATCTAGGAGTTGGGTGGAGCGGAATGGGAAGCCGGTATTTACATAGCATGTATGTTATTGTAGTTGTCATTGTCGTTGTTGTTGTTGCAGCTGTTGTTTTTGATGTTGTTGTTTCAACGGTAAAGTAGAATTTTATAGGTACTCTATCATACTGCACTTGACAGGTTTTTGTTATCAGGGCAATGAAACATACAAATCGACACCATGGTCCTTGGAGGCCCTTAAAATTGTCCCGGGCCTGCTCCCCAAGTTTGTTACGCATTCAGGTATACGAAGGAGGTACTAAGTACATCCTTGGGTATACTAATAGTCTGCTATGCGTGGAAGGCTCTGAACTGTGAATGATACTCAGGTATCACGTGGGAAACCCTGGATTTTGTGTGTGCGTGTGTGTGTGTGTGTGCGTGTGTGTGTGTGTGTGTGTGTTTCTCAAACTTGCTTTGAGAAAGAATTCTGTTTTTCCAATTTGTGTAACTTCTACAAATTTCTATTGAGCTGGACATAATGGCGAGCAAAGTTTAGAGGAATGCCAAGCTTTGCTTCGATATATATTGTATGACAAATCTATTTTCATTTTTTTTTTCTTTTGAATGACCAGTTTGCTACATTACTGTGAAGGCATGACTTTTGCACATGGAACTGTGACAGAAACTTAGAATGTACACACAAATCTAGTTGGGAACACCGCTTGATAGTCAATCACCACATAGAATGCAAGCCGTATGTGAGAGGAACAAAAGCGCGAGAAACGCTTTCATTGTACCGCGGGATTAGCGATTTATCGATCGGTTTTGGCGGCTTTGTTTGTTGAGCAGAATATGCGAAGTTGGCAAGCCGTCGACTGAGTCGGACGTGCGTACGAGGCACATAAAGAGTTAAAGGGCCTGGGGAGGAGTGTTCGGTTGTGCAAAACATGCGAAAGAGAAGGTGTTTTGGGTATAAAATGAAAGGTAGATATCTAACTTAACATGTGTCAAAATATCTTGGAAATCGAAATCTTCTCAAATGTTTTAAAAAGCGAAAAACAAAACATACTTTTCTGGAAAAAGATCCTTCGATACGATGGCGATACGTATCTGAATTGCGGAATACTGCTTGTTGACTGCGGACATCAAGCCAACTTACAGCGAAATCAAGCCAACATGCCGAGTGAGCTGCGGAACTATAGCTGTACAACGTGTACTAGCAGTCAGACCGCAACGCTGCCTGTTAATGAGCTCAAATCAAAAATTTATCGTACGCGCAGGTTTTTGCGCATGTCCTTCTCAGCACCCGAGATTTTGCGAGATAATTCAGAGACAAAGTGCATGGTCTACGAGATTCACTTATTGACGACATGAAGATCTACTATCCTTGACTAATTGACATGGTTTGTGAATATTTGAAATAAATCACACCTTTTGATGCTTACATTATACAAAATGAGCTTATGATACCATTATTCATATCTCTGCATTATATCGATATTTTCCAAACGACCCTGAGGCAAATTAGAACAAGGCTTTCTATTTATTGCCAACCCGACCCGTTCATAGGTTGAATCAACACATGAATGATGGTCAACGTTTTAGATATACTTGTTATAATAGCACAGTAAGAACTGAATTGGTCCCTCGCTTAGAAACCAACGAAAATTGAAAGTCTCGTCGAGTAAAAATCATAGTGTGGCAATTTGAGATACATGAATGATCATGCGCTCTTAAGGTATCATTAGATAAATTACTCAACGATGTATACAGTGGATTAATAAGGAATAATCATTCTAATACCAAATAGAGAACCCCAAAGAACTCATATGCGCAAACTTAGTGCTAGATCTTTTATTATTGATTTGTATCGCTACTCTATCTAGTTGTGCAAACAAAGTTCAAGCCAAAGTTGAGCTGTCGATCAGAGTGGAGTGTTGTTCTTGTTGTTTACGTGGAGATCTTGTCGCAGCTGCAGTTGCCTGAACCTGAGCGCGTATACATACATTGTGCACGCGCACACACACACACCATAGGGTCCTACACTGTCATCTACACACAGTGTATTACTGTTATGTAGAGTACACGTTTACTGTCATTCCGCGAGGTTCGTTCAACTCTCCACTCAGAGGGAATTAACCAATCAGAAACGCGTATTCGCGGCAAACTGAAATCTCGTCAAAAATTAACTGTACAACGCAATGATTTATTCGCCAACCTGACCCGTTCATAGGATCAGTCCACATAAAGTCATTATGTTTTCATAGAATGATATTTCCTCTTTCATTTTATACCTCTTCCATTTTGGTCCACCTTAATTTCGTTGGTCTAGTGTACCCCTTAAGAAAAATGAAAAATATGCAAATTTTGTGTTTTATAATTTCCTTGTTCAGTATATTTTATAAGTCATAACCTTTTAAGTTGTCGAATTTTATCAAAGTACAACTCTTCAGCTTTTTATCGATGTATAAATCATGAAGATTGATAGTGTCGTTTAGATTTACAGACACTCTAAAAATGTGGTCTCCCAGCTCATTACGTATTCATGTCCGCAAGGTCCATGCATACGCGTACGATAAATGCGAAGGCTTTTCAGGACGTTGCGGTCTGACTGCTAGGTAGTAGTTAGAGCACGTTAGTTAGAGCAAGCTAGCTCTGACGGCTGGCTGTGCCTATGGGCGCGGCGGTGAGCGCTAGCGCTGGCCGCATCATCACTTGCCATAACTCGCATCATACACAGTGTGCAGTGCAAGCTCGAGAGCTAGCTGTAGCTAGCTGTATGTACGATCTTGCATGCTGTGTACGAGTGTATGAGTTCGCGTTGTGTTTTCATTTGATGAGAGCGCTAACCTAAAATCAAAGGACTCCTAGATCCTCCGATTCTGATTCACATGTCCTTCTTCCAAGATACTATGAGAGATAGCCATCAAACTCCATTACAAGATTCTTCATTGAGAAGTACGAGTACCGAAAGCGTGATAGGTGAACGCGGTACTACGTAGCCCGACCAGACGCCGGGCTATTTATACAGCGATCGACTGGGCTGTGCCTGTAGCTGTACGTAGAAACTTTTCCGGGTAAGGACACAGCCCATACCCAGTACGCAGTTACAGTAGCTACCGTGCTTCGCACGGCGTCTGGTGACCTGGTCGGGCTACGTAGAAAAAAAAAAAATCAACGAAATCTCAATTATTGATTACAATTGCACGAAACACAAACGGGTTGTGTTATTACATGTACATGTAATTCAATACATATCTTAAACTTTTCATGCACATTGTCAAGAAATGCAATCTTCATGGCAAACCCATTTTTTTTTTTTTTTTTTTTTTTTTTTTTAGTTCTTCAAAGATTTGAAACACAAGTAGGCTAGAGAAGTACCAGGTACCATGTTATATCTAAACTTGCATTGGATCTAACCAATAGTTCATTTTTATTACCGGAACAACTTGTCATGTATTCGTAATTTCAAATATGTTAGTTGTAACATTTATTGTGGATGATTTTCTTCACAACTGACACATGCACTGAATAGGTTAGAAAATTGGTCATTGGTATATGGCTTAGGCCTACCTTTTTTTCTGTATGAATAGGGTTAATTGGAATTAGTTCACAGATACACACAAAAATGTTGGGAATCAGATCATTTTCAGTCTTCTAGACTGAATAATGTGACACCTGTAATAGTCTAATAACTAATCCAGCAATTTCTGAGGCTACCTTACACATTTTCTTATTCATCATGCAATGCAACCACGCATGATGCAATATGTCTCGTTCACCTACAAGGCGAAAAGCCACAAGAAATAATCTGTTCAAGTCAATTATTTCCACATAGGCCAACAACATTCACTCAGTTTTATCTAGAACCCTGATTAGGTTTTTATCATCAGAACACATTTTTTTCTCAGTGGTAAATTGATGCTTAACAATTAGACCTACACAGGTATAAATATCTTGTCCTGATATTTCAGTGAATAAAAATCTATTAAACACATTTCTTATGTAGGGCTCGGGTTCGCTTAGCTCTCTAGCACTCGTCACACTTAAAGCAAACTAGGGCAGCACACATGTGTTACTTGGAAGGAGTCCCTTGGCTAACTAACTTGTAGCCAGTTTATTCTACACATAATTTGGCATGGGTTTACATGTAAATGTGGGTTGTAACAAATATTCATACACAAAATCAGCATAACAAAACATGCAAATAAGGAAACAGGTTAAAACTAAATATTCATAATATGTAAATGGTGTGTAGGCGTGGGTGATTTAGGCAAGATTTCAGTATTACAGGGAACAATGGGTGAGAAGTGAAAGAGTGGAAAATGTCATGTGATATGTGGTGTGTCTGTGATAGGTGGAATGCGTGGATGAATGTAAATGTGAATACTACTGTATGTGTGGGTTGACGTATTTATGTGTAGAGGGGTGGTACCTGTTATAACAGAAGGGGGATACACTTATAATAAATGGTTCAAAGTAAATCCCTACACTTACACTGTACGTTATACTACCATGCATACATATACAAATTTCATGTGTACATATAAATTGCATGTGTACATGGGACCTACATTAGAAGGTGTGTGCACCAGGGTACACTGACCTTACATTTTCTTTTATCTTTGCATGAATATTTGCATTTGGTGTTGCATCATGAGCACAGGTTCTAATTGCAAATGTGCTACATGTAGAAACTGCTCTCACAGTAATGTGATGTGATATACAATGTAGAGATAACAAATCTGTGCTGACGACTTGCATGTAGGCCTATATCTTTTGAATATGAAATGTCATAATAGAAATAATTGTATGGCAAAGATTGCCAATTTACACAGGTAAGGTAGTCATTTGAAAAAAAAAAAAAACACTGCTCAGCATTCTGTCATTAGTCAATTTTGGCATCTACACATTATACTCCTATCATATTGAACAATTATGATAACAATAATATAACATGTAAATTAAAAAAACCTAACAAATGCAACCACTTTCAAATAACTTGGACATTTGCAGGGAAAAAAAAATTAAGTGAAGGTCCAAGAATCAATGTCACATGGTTTAATGACTTCAAGTACAAAGAACACTATACTATTTCAGTGTGGAGACCTTCTACATATTGCATTGTCAAAACACATTCAGTTTAGGGTTTTAGCGTATATATCAGTAGAACATCATGTAGGGACCTACCAAAATGTATATTACAATGTATTTTTATATCTATGTGAATGAAAACTGAACATCTTGTTTGAAGTACTTCCAACACATTTGTTTATCAAAATTCATACCTATTTTTGGCTACAAAATATAGATGCAATGAATATTACAAGGGCACAAACTCCATTTACCACAAAAATATTGTCCTCATAATAATGTGATTTGATAGAGTTATCACAAAATTATGTGCTGAAAAGTGTCTTCCAAAATGCTGATGGACAATGCTACTGTGTAGGACCTGCTGTGCCACTTGAATGTAACACATGGCATGATATCAGTGATCACATAAATGATGATGAGGATAATAATCATTATGAAGATGATGATATTAATAAAATAATTAGCAATAACAACAATGGTAGTAGTAGTAATAATAATAATAACAATTAGAGCAATAATGAAATGTGTGAAAGGCCCTTTCAGTGATGTACACTGCTGTGCATGACAGCCCTGCTTAAGTTCACTTTCAAACACTGATGCAATATTTTATCGTAACGGAGTAATTGTAGCTTTTCACCACTGAAACACCTGGGAAACACAGGGGGAAAAAGACCAAATGAAAAAATAAAAGGACAAAACACTTTGTGCCTGGATATTGCAGCCCTTTCAGTTTCCAGTAACAATTTAAGCACATGCAGTTTAGGAGTTTACAGGATTTATATTCCCTACTTGCCACATGGGGCAAGAACAAATTTTCTATGCAATCAATTCAATGTTTCATTCTGATTCACACATTTGAGTACTAACATGTTTGTTGTTACCTCACAGAAAACACAGAAATAGAGAGTTCAGAAATATGAATGTAGTGTCATATCAGTTAGTATTGCCATCACATGAATGTAGGTCTATGATTAGAATTGATGTTATTCATGTTCAATGTGCATTTATCAGAATCCCCAACAATCCCGGTACAAAGGTGCAGCTTTTTCATTACTAACATGTCTTTTGCTATTATACACAATGAAGGCATAAATTGACAGTAGGCCTACAGGAAGAGCTGGTGTCAGAGCTATTATCATTGCCATCACTTGGATGCACTCAACATAATTATGATATTGACGTCATCCAAGTTCAGTTTTCAAACATTTGCCAGCCACAAAGAAGAACATGAGAGGGGATGTCACTGGCTTCATGGAGCTAAGTAGCTGGGAGGGCTGGTTCTGATTGATGAGAGGGGATGTCACTGGTTTCACTGAGTTTGGTGGTAGAGAGGGCTGGTCACCAACGGCGAGATGGATGTCACAGGTCTTGCTGAGCTGCGTAGCCTAGAAGAGGCAGTCTTATTTGGCGAGAGGGGGTGTCACTGGCTTCAACAACCTGGATATCTGGGATGGCACTTGGATGTGATGCTAGCTGTTCCACTGCAATAGAGGCCAACAAGCACATTCTATTGATCTCTCATCTAATGACTGAATGTTGGTAATATAGTAACTACTACACATTTACAATGAAAAATTATTTGTGACCGTGCACCTCAAAAAGAACATAAAGTCGCACACACTGATTTTGTGTGAGGACTGAAAATAAGTGAAATGGGTCAACCTAGCCGAACTTGACTTTTTCATATTTTCTGAAAGAGCGGGTCTTCTTTTACATTATGCTAAAATTTGGTATCATAAAACGGGCAGGAAAGTGTGTTTTTTAGCAGTTTATCTCGAGCATTTTTGGTAGAATAGTGTGATTAGGTGTTTCTTTAGAATCCCTTTTTCATTTCTGAAAAACCTTGTCTACACTCTTCACTTTCAACTCTAATAACTTTTGAAAGGATAGTGCTACTGCTTTGAAAGTTGGCATTATTAATGAACAGAATGTGTTAATGAGGCATGCTAAATTTCAATTTAATTTGATAATCCCTTCGTTGTTGTCACTCTGGTGGACTCTGGTGGTTTACTTCCTGTTTTTTGTCCCATTCTTCGCACAGCCAGCACGGTTTGGTAAAGATTAAGCGCTTGAATAGACACTGTACTTCAGAGCCTCTTTTCTCAGTTCACACTTTTCCTGAGTTTGTGCTTTCTTTCCAATATTTAGATAGGTTAGGAGAGTCCATTTGATTTGAGTTATACATCATTTTAAAGCTTAAAGTCTGTTCTTTCAGAATATGGTCTTAACTAAAAATTCATGTCTGGCGACTTTTTGTTTGTTTTGAGGTGCAGTGTCACATTTTACTACTCATATACACTCAATTAACTATTCAGTATTACACATAGTAAATATTCTCTTTAATGACTAACATTCAAGCAATGACAAGTTTAGTACTGATGAAAGTAATTTTGTTAGATGCTGAAAGTCCAATGAAAATACTTAATAGCCCACTTTATTTATGATATTTACATAAAAATTCCTAAATATGCATGCCAAAGGGACGTCTTCATCATCTAACCTGTTATCTTCTAACATCTGCCCAGGCTCTGATAAAATCAATATCTGTCAGCACTCTCACCAGGTTTTGATCCACTTCAATCTGACCCATGTCCTTTCCTCAGAGTAGCATTTTCCTCCACAACTAATTGGAGAAGGCAACGGCATTCACGAACTTGTCCTTTTCCATTTCACAGGGGCATCTGGACAGGAGTTCATCTGTATATCAGACACAATGAAAGGCATTAACACTGACTTACAATTAGGATAGTCGCATTAGTTCTTCACCACTCTGTAAATTTAGTCACAGAACTTGCTATCCCTTTTATTTCAGTGTAGAGTCTACCAGGTAGCTATGTCTTGTAGTGCTCACATATATGCAACAGAGAAAACTCCATGAAATATGTTAGAAATAGACTGTCTAATGTAGAAGTTAAATAGCAAAAAGGAAAATAAGACCTACAGACCCTAGCCAAATTTTTGATGAGTTGACACTGCACATGACGTCGGGATGACCTCAGCATCTCATTGTGCATCTACAAAGTAGGCCCTATGTATACAAGCTCATATAGGGCCTATGTCTTTAAATCCAGCCACATGCATGGGATTTGGGGGTCTGTAATTCCACATACAATCATATAGGAGGCCTATATGTGGCTGAAATGTACAAACTATGTAACTTGTAACCCTAAAAGTAATGATCAAGACAACCATAATCTTATTAACCACTACCACAGCTATGGGTTCAAAAAAAAAAATGTTATCAATTATTACAGCATAATACAGTATAATACAGTATACAGTATAATAACAGCATTGTTTAAGAACACAGAGTTAAATCGAACAATTTATTGATGTTTTGTTTACTAAATATCAACATTAATTTTCATTTGCAGGTTCAAAACAGTTGTTGGATCTAGGTGTATTAAAACAAAATGTACCAGGTAATTAAAGACAGTTTGTACAAACCTTTTGTACCAGTGCAAGGGCTGGTTTCAATAGGCAAGAGGGGATGTCACTGGCTTCATCAAGCTGGGTAGCTGGGAGGGCTGGTCTCGACTGATGAGAGGGGACATCACTGGCTTCACCAAGCTGGGTATAGCTGGTCGAAACTGATGAGAGGGAATGTCACTGGCTTCATCAAGCTGGTTAGCTAGGAGGGCTGGTTTCAACTGATGAAAGGGGATGTCACTGGCTTCACCGAGCTGGGTAGCTGGTCGAAACTGACGAGAGGGAATTTCACTGGCTTCTGACATCAAGCTCGGTAGCTGGGAGGGCTGGTCTCAACTGACGAGAGGGGATGTCACTGGCTTCACTGAGCTGCCTAGTCAGGATGGTCCTTGAATGTGATGCTGGCTGTTGCCCTACAAAAGATACCCACATTTGCCACAATATAAATATCTGACAGACCTTTCTCAACAACTAGCACCTACTGCGTTACAAACATACACATTTAACCACTACACTAGGGACTGAGTGAACTGCGCCGCAATTAGCCATTAGCCACTTATGTATACGCACAGTAGATACACTTCAATCAACATTTTTGCAATGCCATGTGTACCGGAAACAATAATTAGGTACCTTACCAAACATGTGAATTCACGTTTTTGGTCCGCGATCATAGCTGCCGTGACAACATATACACGGTTGACTCTCCACAAACTATTTGTAAAAACCGAGAGTGACCAGATGATCACTCTACGCAGCTCTTCGCTGACACTTTCACTCATTCATTGTCGTTTCGTTAAATTGGATTTCTCGCCTATCGCCGATTTGTAACAAACGGCAGTTCTGACGAGTGTCGTAACTTTCTCATTTCGAAATTTTGAGACCCATAATTTGACATGAAGGCAGAATAGGGCAACATAATCCAGAATATGGTAAAATAGGAATTCGCGTATTTACATGCAAAACACTTTAGCGTGCCATTTCTTAATGTGAACAGCGATTTTGTGCAATTGCCAGAAGCACATTTCAAAAAGGAGAACTGTTGAGCCAAATTTGGGATATGTCATTACGCAAAAAAAAAAAAAAAAAAAAATCCAGTTATCTAATAGAGTGTCTATATTGGCAGAGAAAAAGGGCCTCAGACTAGGAGTGGTAGAACATTGGTCTAGGATACCTACCATACTACTACCTCAATCGCATTCTGAATACCGGTACACCATTGTTTGGCTTTGTGAATCTGCATGTAGCCTTTCTTCACATGTGAGTATTATCTCAGGCAAATTGTGATAATACATGTTAGGGTGTGGCATAGGACACCTAACAAAACTACTAATCTAGGCCTATATACTCATAACAATAGTATAGACCAGTCTAGTGTGTGTAGATCCTCTAAGTGACATCTCTATCAGCAATGTTACACTAACAATAACATTGTAGGTCCTAACTGAAGTTAACTGTTACTCACACTGAACTGAATGAAGTCTTCCGAGTTTCACAAATTTATTACCGATCCAGCAGAAGTGAAATGACATCTCTGTCGTTCAGCCCCTTAGTGTCTTGAGGGGAATTGGGATTGACTTCATTTTATTTTTCTGTCGCCATCTCCATACTCTGTCACTGGTTTTCATGGTCTTCCTCTTCTTCGAGACAGATCTCTCGCTCTCCTCCTGCGGCTCCATTGTTGCGTGGATGGAGTGGTACGGTCGGTAAGTAGGCCTATAATACGCAGCCAGCAGAGTTCGAGCGGACCCGTGCTAGCTAGCTGCCGGCCGGATGCCGGGAAATGCACCGATAACGCTCGCTAGCCAGTGAACAGGCACCCGGGTTTCGCCTCGCGATCGCGGCGATGTGTACAGCTGGCGCGCGTACAGCTGTACACTCTATCTATAATTCTTGGGCTTGCTTTTCGCCGAGGAGAAGGCAACAAATCAACGCTGTGCGAAAATCGGACAAAAGAGGGAGGCAAAAACAACACTTGAACGGAGAGCCTCTAAGCCGACCCCCTGTGATTTTGACAAGCGTTACATGTAACGCTCTTCACAAAATCATAGATATCTTCATAATGCCGTATTTTTCATCGATTCTTTTTCATTGCTTAGTCCTTTCATAGGCATTGGCCCTTGTTTTTGCCTGTTTCACTTCATGAAATAGTACTTTTGCATTTTGGGTTCCAACACTCCTCCCCAGTCCCTTTAAGATTCGAGAATGTATGAAATACTATCGCTCATCAGCATACATTTGTGATTTGTAGTAGGCAAAATTGACAAATATCAAACACTTAACACGGAGAAAGAAAAAAAAAAACTTTGAAAACCTTTTTTTTTCTCATTAATGTTGGACAAAATGGCGCCTCAAATAGTCTGTTGGCACCATGCAATCATTAAGGTAGCACGAGGTGGCACCAAGAGATGACACTTTTATTTGTGACCATGAGTCACAAAACCAAAAATAAAAAAGCGCCGAAGAATGAATCTAAGTTAAGAATAGTTTCCGATAGAGCACACTTTAGGATGTAAGGGTCCTTTTACCTTTGGGGACAGTGATTTAATAAATATTCAAGATATCATTATAGTTGATGCATACGTGTGGGTCTGTTGCATCACAAAACGCCCTGACATACACATTTTCGCAATAAAGCCTAAAATATAAAGAAATGTCAATATTGTTTTTTTCACTAAATCATAACTGTAGACAGGTTAGTCTGGTAGCACTGTTTATTAACGTTACTATTGCTCTCATTTTGTGAATTTAATAACACTCAACATTGATTATACTGGTTCAAGATTTAACAGTGGTTGTTTCTATCCCAAACTCACATTTTGGAACTCTTTTAAAGCACAAATTCTGGGTTTTTATTCCATGTGCAAAAGGTAAATCTGTGCCTTTAAAATGATGTATCGCTCAATTCAAATGGGATTTCTCAATCTATCTAGATATCGGAAAGAAAACTCACACTTTGGAAAAGTGTGAACTGAGAAAAGCGGTTCAGGAGTAAAAGCTGTATTCCAGCATTTAATCTTTACTAACAAACAAAGCAACAAATTGAAAATCACATGAAAATAAAAATGAAATGATTGTCAGAATAAATTGAAATTCAGCGGGCTTTATAAGCACATTCTAACATTGACTAATACCAGCCGTCACAGCAGTAGCTTTATCCTTTCAAAAGTTATCAGTTAAAAGTTAAAAGTTAGAAGTGTGTTAAAGGGTTTTTGTTAAAGGATTGAAAAGGCCCATGGGGACCTATTAAGACATACCTAATGAAACTTTTTCTACAAAAAGATGTTTTTAGAAAAAAATTACTAAAAACGCACTGTTCCATGCATTTATGATCCAAACTTAAGAACAATGTACATGAAGAACAACTCTTCAGAAAATATTTGAACAAAAAAAAAAAAACCCACAAGACTGACTAGGTTGCCCCATTTCACAATTGTTGAGTCCTCACGCGTAAAATCGAAAGATTTGACTTTGTGTTGGTTTTCATGATGCAGGATCACAGTATATGCATGGCACTTGCAGACGTTTTCGGTTTGTTGTTGTATAGCCTCAGTGGTCGGTACTGCCCCCAATGTCCAAGGATGGAAAGGACAAGACATACTACTACCGTGCGACTTCCAGGGGGAGCCTTTTGCTGTTTACTGGGTGAAGGAATCCACCGAAGGTCAACAGGAGACCAAGGCTGGATTCGTCAATAAGAACTTCGAGAGCCTTGAGGAACGATTCGACATCGACACGAACTTCAGCCTCGCCGTCATCGACTTGGAGGTCGCAGATGAGGGTCTCTACCTTTGCCAAGTAGCGTTGAGCAATTTGGAAGTTTTTGAAAATTCCACCCTTATGACGGTAAACTGTGAGTATTTCTTTCAAGATACATTTACAGGTCTGGAATTGTCTGCAAAAGAAAATAACTGTGAATTAATATGTTTGTTGAAACCAAAACGAAAATACCATAATGGTGTAAGGTATAAATAGATCGCGAAAGTGCTGACGAAGGGTGTGACTAAGTTGCGCCTTTCAGTTTAGTTATGCTATGCTCCCATTAAAGGGGTGATACAGTATTGAGTGAGGTGAGGATTTAGGTCTTACATTTTGCGAGTATTTAGAAACCACTGCGGGAAATATCAAGGGCACACGATTCAAAGATGAATTCAAAATTTTATTTTTTGAAAATTAGTTTCGAATTGACTGAGATACCCAAAGCGAAGTAATTCCAAGCAATCTTAACAAAAGGTCGGTCCCACCTTTTATTATGATTGCTTGGATATCTCAGCCATTTTAAAATCATTTTTCATCAAAGTAATAAACTTCGAATTCCTCTTAAAACTATATTAGTTTAATAAGAAGCTTTCATTATCTTGAAAAATCATCGTCAGTAAAACGTTGGAAACCTGAGGCAACATCTCCACCGAAACTGTAACATTTTATTTAAAAGCTTGAAGGCGTAGATCGAGCTCTTGCGTGGGAGTGTGTTGGAAACGTGTATGGACCACTGTCATTACTTAAGGATGGATTGGATGGGATATCTCTATAGTTGGAAATATTACTGAAACACTTAATGCTATTCGTAGCAATGGTGAACATGCAGTGTGATGTTATATATCATCGGTTTATCCCTTTAGCATTCGAAGATTCAGTATAATGTCCCATTGTTCCCTGGAAGGTACAGTTCATGGCCGGCGCAGCCGTGGGGGCCGTGGGGACTCGGGCCCCCACACTTTTTGTGCACCATACAAAGGAATACATAAGGTGTCATAACTTTGGGCCCCCACACTTTTTGTAACCCGGAAGTACGTAAGTGGCACTAAAGATCTTGACGTATGGCGACGGTTAGGATTACATGAATAATCATCACAGCTGCTTATCCCGGTGAATTTATAAGCCAATATGCTTGTTGGTACGAATGACCTTTTCCTGTCCATGCACAAAGGGAAACTCCGAAGCGGATTATTATAATCAAGGCCCTTTCATATCTTTTCCGTGAAAGCTACGCGGGTTTGCTGCGAGTAGGAATTTTCCAGCACGCAGGAAAATTTTCTACGAACAGACAAGCATGTTGGCGTACTTGCGTCTTTACCTGCCAGACGCGTGTTACTTACCTGCTACTTGCGCGTACTCCGTGTGACCTTCGTGAGAGCTTCGAAACTGATCCGTTTCAGTTACGAGCGACATATGGGGGCTGCAAAGTACCTACGTTATAGCTGCGAAGTACCCTCGTTTGAGTTGCCTGCGAGGTGATGCCGCTAAGTGTCTCCTACTGCCGTTCTACATGTACCTTTGCGGGCAAACCCCCGCGACTCACCCGGAACGAATTTTGAGCATGCTCAAGGCCTTGTCACACCATGTCAAAGCATTGCGGTTTGATTAACAAAAAAAAAAAAAAAAAAATGCTTCCTGGACATCCCAGCAGTTGGCCCGCACCTGACATTACATATCGCTAATCTCGCTCGCAGTTGCCTGGAGATGCGCACGCAAGTCCGATCTACCAGATTTTTCCTGGTGAGTCGCGGGGATTGCCAGCAGAGGTCCATGCAGAACACCAGTAGGAGGACCGTAGCTGCCGCAAGTCACAGGCAGTTGACCTCCTTGAAGTACGTAAGTTGCCTGTGGATCTATGCTTTTGCGCCGGAAGCGCGTGTCATCTGCATGACATTCTGTGGGACACCTGCCATATCAAATTCCTCCTGAGGAATTCCTTCGTCGAGTTGTCAGCGGCGCCCTCACTCGCCACCCATGCGTCTACACACAGGTCAAACGGAATTGACGTAAGTAGAACGTAGTTAGCATGGGTCCAGCTGCTAAGACGCATGCGAAACCCGCCCATATCCTTGTCCGCCTGCAAAAATTGTCCTGCTTGCTCGAAAATCCCCACACGAATCGAGTTTGCGTAAATTGCCCGGAAGATGTGACAGGGCCAAAACTCGGCTGCGGGGAAAAAGGACTTGCGTGCGCACTTCCGGGTAACTAGGGTGAGATACGTGCTAGGTAATGTCATGTGCGGGTCATTTGCGGGGACCTCCGGGTAGTAAAAAATTGTTCTTCGCGAGTCACACGCAAGGCTTGCCAGGAAAGGTGTGACATGGCCTTAAAGGCCGTGTCACTACATTCCAGGCAAACTACGCGGGCTTGTGGCGAGGAGGTAGTTTCCAGCACGTAGAAGATTTTCAGCGGGCGAACAAGAATGTTTGCAATTTTCATTCATGCCTTGTCATACCGTACGGGGGAACTTCTGCGGCTTGACTTGCGGGGAAACAAATTTACTCCCCGGAGCTCTCCGCAGTTGGTCCGCACCTGACAGTATCTAGCGCGTAGTTGCCCGGAGGTGCTCACGCAAGTCCGATTTAACCGCAGCCAAGTTTTGAGCATGACCGAAACTTTTTCCGGGTGAGTCGCGGGAATGCCCGTAGAGGTCCACGCAGAACGCCAGTAGGAGAACCTTAGGGGCAGTACTTCCCAGGCAGTTCCCACGCAGGTACTTCGCAGTCCCGTATGCAGCAAAGATAATGAAATTCTGTGAGATTTCAGCCATTCCATTAGAGGAATTCCTTCACTGAGTTGTCAGTCCCCTCGCGACTGGTACAAAGGTCACATAGTATACTCGCAAGTATAACGCGTCCAGCACGTAAGACACATGCGCTGACTCGCACTGCCCCCCCCCCCCCCCCCACGGAAGAAAGCAGTAACTGCATAGCTGCTGAGCTGAGATAAATGCGATTTTGTGGTTTTTGCAGATTCTCTAAAAACACAGAAACATTCAAAAATAATTTTGTGGTATGATTATGCACCATACCTAGTTGTCTAACAATACCTAGGAAAAAATTATGTTTCCATTATTTTTTAAATGTTATTTAGGAAAATGTAGTTACTGCGGTGACTCACCCTTGATTCTGGGCAGTTTTCCTACGGAAAAAAGCAGTAACTGCAGACGGCCAGGAGTCTGCTGTTTTCCCCATGGAAAAAAAGCAGTAACTGCACATGTCACATGACCATATGAGGAGAATTGTTACCACCACCAGCTTATAAAGTTCTTCTACTTTCTGGTTTTAGTAGATCTATAAGATCTAGGACCTAACGCTAGACCTAGACTAGGTCTTGTCGATTGAATGGCATTCTGTGTAACAATAAGATACCCTAATTGAACTTTGAAGTGCCCGGCCTGGCCCCTGACACATGACCCTGGACTAGACAATAAAGTATCAAGTCTCTTCGTCTTAATAGATCCTAGTCGAACTCTGACGTTACACTTAAGCTAGACTACAGATCTATGCCCAATGTTAGTGCTAACGTTAGACCTAGATCTATTACGTTAGATTAGACCTACTGACATTTTGTCTAACACTAAACAGTTAACAATAGATCTACTCTGTAACGTTAGATCTGGTACGCGGTAGACCTAACTTTAGGGCCTACATCTAACGTTAGACTAACGTTAGTACATTAATACTAGTGTTCATCTCCCTTCAATATATTTTCAGCTCACCTAGATTTTCTGGTTCTGGCCAAAGCCATGGCTACCATGACTTTTCCTCTGCAATTCATAATAGATTTACAGGCATGCCTGGACCGCAGAAACTGTGTGACAGCATGGTTAGCACTGGCATTTATGATCACTCAGACTGTACCAGACCTGCAATACTGTGCAAGTGATGACTGTGATGTGATGCAGTGTTTAGCTAGTTATTATACAACGTCCAAGTAGATCCTTGTAATTTGATTGGAGGATTGTTGGTGACGTGATATTAAATAAGTACTCCATTCAACGCGCCGTGCAATTTTGGTTCTATTTTTGCGTGCAACTTGGTTCGATTTTTTCGTTCTATTCCACGGTTCGAGAAATTGTACGGTACTGCGTGTACTGTGTGTTGCATATTGAGGATCGCATGCAGCTAGCACAGGTACGTGTGCGGTACATGCATGTAGGCCTACGTAGTGCTAGTGTACGTGTATGAGCGCTAGTATAGCTGTGACCTGTATCTACACTGATTGCACAAGCCAGAAAGAGAATCGCAGTGGATCCACATGTAAGCATGGCTATATTTTTCATACATATATAGACTTCTAGGCCTACTTAGACCAAAAAGATCTACTTGGACGATGTATAAATCAAATAGTGTATGGTCTTTACTCGTGCAATGGTACGAGATTTCGCACTCGGTGAAAGATGAGGCGCACTATTCAACTCGGCTTCGCCTCGTTGAATAGAGCGCCTCTATCTTTCACCTCGTGCGAAATCTCGTACCATTGCACTCGTGACCATTCACTATTTGTATACTGTATGCTGCAGAATTTATGCGCATGCAGCTAGCTGCACGCGTTTTCTGCACTCTGATCGCGCTGAGTCTGCCAGGTTTGCTAGTCTCCAGAAAGAAGCTCTTTCTACAACTTGTCATATGATTCTCTGTGGGCAGAGTCAAGTTACTGGTGAAACAATCTTTTTATATCTACTCCCCTAAATTATGGAAGAAACTGCTGTTTATATTGTTTAAAAAAAAATCAGTAGAAAAAAAGTAAATGGTATTAGGGAAAAAAAATATACAGGAAGGACTATACAGAGTCTGAATGATTAGACTAAATTGTTAGTTACTGCTTTCTTCCGTGGGCTTTGTTAGTTACTGCTTTCTTCCGTGGGGAAACTTGCAAAGTTGAATCAACTGGATGCAGTTACTGCTTTTTGCAAAAGTGAAAAATTGCATTTTTGGTCACTTTTATTTTTTTCTTTGCAAAACTGACCTATTAACATTGGAGAGCATTGGGTAAACTATTCATTTCTGCAAAAAAGTAAACATTCATAAAAATGTCAGTGACTGCTTTTTTTCCGTGGGGGGGGGGGGGGGGGGGGCAGTTTTCCGCCCTCAGGAATGTCCGGTATGCTAGAAAATCCCTACACGTAACAAGCCCGAGTAGCGTGCCCGGAAAGGTGTGACAGGGTCTAAACCACACGGTTGCGGGTAAAAAAATATGCGTGCGCACCTCCGGGCGACTACTTTTGAGATACATGTTAGTTACTGTCATGTGCGGATCATCTACGGGGACCTCCGGGTAGTCAAAATTATTCTTTGCAAGTCGCACGCAAGGCTGGTGTGACACGGCCTATATGCAACGACCGGTACTGCACGTTAGACGCTACGCAAATGGAATGCGATGCCCACATACTAACACCATCAATAATGAGTAGATGAATTCTAGACTAATTTCTGAGGCCGTGAAAGGGAGAAAATAAACATGATTATATTTATAATAGGACTGGCTTGTAATAATAATAATAGTAATAAAATCAATAAAAATATATTTAAGGCGTTATAACAACTGATTTCACCAGCACACGCGCCCTGTACCAAGTTGGGAACTGCGAAGCAGAGTATGATTTTGACAGGCTTTTATAACGAAGAAAAAATCTTCAACATGGCATTTTCTTCTATTTTTGTTGTTGTTGTTGTTGTTCAGAAGATGGCTGGATAACCCATATTCAGCTATGCTAAGCTGGTCTTCCATGTGGGGTCCAGTTGGATGTGAGGTGGGACCACTTCACCGGGTTAAACACCCTTCCCTTTCCGATGAAAGAATGGAACGGGATCATTTACTTGCATGAGCTGTGACTAACTCATACACGGGACCTCCATTTTATGTCCTATCCGAGGACAAAGTGTTTTGCCTTTTGCTAGAGGGGACAGTACGTTTACACACAATCTCGCTCAGTCCAGACTAGGATTCGAACCCGGGTACTTAGGATCGTGAGGCAGGCGCGCTACCGACTATTAAGCCAACTCACCGCCCTGTGACATGTATACAAACAATCGCGCGTCTGCCATGATTATGAATCAGCTTGAGTTTATATATTCAACCACTGTAAAGAGTTTGCTATCAGTCAAAAAGCTATTTCTCACCAAGGCCGTGACATGATAACAAACAAAGAAATCATACAATGAATAGAATAAAACACGATGAAATCATTACAAACGATTGCCAAAAAATTCACAAAGAATAACATTCAAAGTGTACCAAAAAAGTATATACAATGGACAAAAGAAATCAAAATGAGAACTGAGGACATGAATCAGTATACAAAAATACACGAATGTTTGAGAAACTGACAATCATAACATCACGGTGCAAACAGATTAAGACGTTTCGAAACGACAGATGATTTTTTAACGAGACGGGGGGTTGGAGTTAAAATAAATTGACGGACCTGTTCTGTTAGGAAATATTTGAATGTGAACACTTGGATATAAGTTGAATATAAGTTGTTGCAATCATACAAGTCTTTTCTTTATTTTTCATAGTATAAATAATTGAAAATCATTAATTGTCCAAACACTTATAAGGAAATCATTAAAGAGCTTAGAAGCTAAATATAATGCGCCCTTTCTGTAAGAAAATTGGATCGTGGTTTTGGAAGAACAATAGTGGTGTAATCGTTCGGAGATTGTAATAAGACTGAGATCTAAGCCGAATCCTGGAAGACAATGCATCAGGGGTGAGGTTATGGAGTAATAATTAAAGTAAAATAAAAATTAAATTAAATTAAATTAATTATTTAAAGATGATTGTCAAGGCCTGAATCTCCCGCGATTTTTTCAATGGTTCGACATCGGTGGTACTATACAGAGCTTCTCTATTGAAACGGCCGTCAACTCCCAGGATTAAGCGGAGACACCTGTTTTGCAATGTTTAAAGGTTTGCAAGATGGGAAGCATGACCATTCATCCAAACCATACTACAATAGTCCGGCTGTGGCTGAATCCATGTTTGATAAAGTATCAATAAGGTTCTCTAGTCGAGGTACTGAGGGACAACGCTATACCGAGTGAAACGTTCCAGAGTCTTTTTTCTTCACTTTTCTTTTTCTATTTGGGGTGTCTACGTTAAACTGTGTAATTTTACAATTATTAAGTTCCTTGTTTTCTTTCGCACGGTCTAGATTCTTTTGTTGAAAAAACGATATCCAGCTCTTTCACCAATTTTTTTCTTGCTGTATCTCAATTCTAGTCCTTACTCATTAATCACCAAAGGCACTTGAAAACTTTCGTCACTTGGGGAGATCGTACAAAGGGAGTTTTAGCCTTCTACCAACCTTTACTGACTTGCTGGCTAGCTTTCGTCCACTCCTGCGGACTTCTTTGGGCCAAGTGATTGCACCGTTTTTCTTATATTGTTGTATTTTTAATACAATTTTTTTTTTAATTCCTGTAGCGATCGCATCAAGCCATGTAATCGAGGAATGCGTCAATGAGGGTCTTGCAAGTCAAAGCCTCTGTACATACCAAACTCCCGTCGACACTCCTTCCTTGAACCTTACGTGTGTCGTGAGTGGATTCAAGCCTAATATATCCATGTTATGGACAGACGAGGCAGGAAGGAGGCTAAATCCCGTGGTCTCACAACAGACAACACTATCTGACGAAACGTACGAAAGGCTCGAAACAATAACTATTCCAGCAGAACGTGGAACACAACATACCTTCACGTGCTTAGCTGTCGGAGACTCAGTGAATGGAACGTCGACCAAAGACGTCGCTGTTCTACCCATATCAGGTTTCGTGAAACGTTGTTAGGCTTCAGAATGATATACGATATGTGACTGTGCATCAAAAACAACAACAACACAAAGTCGCACATGAGGACATTAAGAGATAAAAAATTACATAACAAGTCAACATAATCAATTTTGAGTTTTTCCTAATTATTTTCTGAAACACACTCTTCACATTCAATTCTGATAACTTTTGAAAGGATAGTGCTACTGCTGCGATGTGAAAGTTTGTACATCATGTGTTAAAAGAACATGTACCCCCCAAATAGCTTTGTTCTTGTTTGATGTATCACGGTCATATTTGGCACATCGGTATAGCAACTCAAACTCTACATAACCTCATCTTTGACCCTTTCTAAGGTCATCCCGGAGGGGGCTATTACACCGAAAAAAATATAGAAAAATATAAGAATATGCTAAAAAAAAATATATATTTTTCGGCATAATTTCTTTATCCAAAGTGTGTAGTCCAATTATTCTCATATTTGCCACAAAGTCATTTTTTATAATTGTCTTTATAGTTGAAATTTCTCAATATAATTTTCTTTATAGTTGAAACTTCTCAAGTTCGTCACGTGGGCGTTACATTCAATACAATACAAGAAAACACACTATTAGTAGTGGTGGGCTATAAATGGGTGATGTTTCAAAATTCTTAGGGCCCCTGCTTATTTGAAGCGGCTTATCGTACTGAGCATTTTGTCACCTTTCGTTAAACAATCGGTTGAAAAATGAGATTGATTTTTTTTTTTTTTTTTGGGGGGGGGGGCATAGGGCTAAGTTGTGGCCCATTTCCGGTATTCCAGTCACCCAACGTGCACTTTGTCATCTTCCAATTGTCACAGATTTATAAACTTGATGAAACTGAAGATATAAACAACAGTAGAATTTAGGTCAAGAAACTGATTGCAAATGTGTTTTAAAACCCTAATTTGGTACAGAAAGCACTCATTGTTTCTCTTTTTTTTGGGGGGGGGGGGGTTGCTGGTGGGGTAGACTCTAAGTTACATTGTATTTTCTGTTCATAAATTACCCATCTCAAATGTGTAGACTGCAGATTATGATAACAAGTTGTAAAGAAAATAATTAAACATTACTTTCCCTGATAATCTCAAAGGGAGAGTGGACATCCCTTGTTGTTAACTTCAGCAGAGTTTCAGCAGTGAACTATCTTTCCGTCTTCATCCTCTATCGCATGCCCTAGAAAATAGGCAGAACATCACAAGGTTGTCGGTTGAACAACTACACAGGCTTTCAGAAGCTGGTGACAGATTTTGTTTCAAAGAATCTCCACACTGAAGAATCTGTTGCAGTAACCGAATTCTGTGGACTTGGTTTTCCTACAATGTATGCCAAGTGCTGTTTCTCAACATGGAGAAGGCAACTCAAGTAGAACCTGTTCAAGTTTTTTTCCACAACTTCACAGAGATCTAGCAGCTCAGAAAGTGAATACTCTCTCAGGGCTTCATGTGACATTCTAGTTATTTCAACCAGAAGAACCAACATTAGATGTTGAGAAACATCTCCTACATGTACGCTGTATGTACGGTACTGTGCCGTACAAATGCTGTGTCTGTGTTGCACTGCAACAAGGTGGCGAATGTAGATTTGGGGCACAGTTTGATCTTACACCGCATGCAACATCTCTCGATACCTTACATGATGAGGAGCTTGAAGGTCTATAAACTAACAATTTGGATTGGGAGAGAGATCTTGCAAAGTTTGACAAGCTGGCAGCAAGATCCGACTCTGCTCATGTATTCAGATTGGAGTGTCATACAGAAGGCACACTTCTCATTTCCAAGCACAATCTCACTTCTACAACCTTAACCAGATTTCAGTAACAGACCTGAAAATCGTCTGACTCTCATTCGTACAATACTTTGGAGAGTCTGCCACAATCAGTGCATTGCCGGACATGCCCATGGAAAAGGATATGCAGTTGTACATGTATGCAACTGATTCTGAACATCACTGAGGTTCAACCAGCACCTTCAAAGTTGAAAGTTTCAAGTGGCGCTACTGAACCAGATATTGCGGTCAATGGACCTTGTGCCCTTATTTGGGATGTTAATAATGTCAGACAGTGGTACCTCAGCATATGCCAAAATGCCAATGGAAAAGGCACATACACTTGTAGTAGAATATCTTATAAAGTGTTGTGATCCTGATGATGGGTTATGTTGGAGATACCCAAAGCGACATGACATACAGACTGTAAGTGTCCTTCAAATTATACCACGCAACAGCATGGGACCATGAGACCTCGAAAGTGTACCATGATATTTGGGCTTGACAATTACCACACAATAACTTTGTTGATGCCCTGTTCCAATCACTCTATTGAGTAGAGAGGAGAATAATCACATCATTATGGCAAGCACATTCTGCAAATGGAACTTAAATATAGTAATCTTTTATGCCGGTATGTGGTGTCCTAGTGTAACTGTTGCAGTTGCGAAAGCAGTGTTTTTAACAGATTTTTTA
This sequence comes from Diadema setosum, assembly GCF_964275005.1. Lineage (NCBI taxonomy): Eukaryota > Metazoa > Echinodermata > Echinoidea > Diadematoida > Diadematidae > Diadema > Diadema setosum. Next base: position 28,449,233 of record NC_092687.1, read on the forward strand.
TTTTCAAAATTTGAATTGCTTGAAAGAGCATAACATACCCTTCTTATATCTACTGTTGTTTATATCTTAATTATCATCACATAAGCCTGTGACTACAAAAATTTGCAAGATGGCAAAGTGCATATGTGCTGAAACTTAGCCCAAATGGGCTGAAACTTAGGCCTACCCCCCTCCCCCCACCACAAAAAGCAAAATTTGAGAATTTGAAAGCTTTCTATAGCATATCAAGGATTTTTGACATTTGCAATCAATTTCTTGACCTCAAAAACATATATCTGGACACTTAAATCATCTTCATACTCCTTTGGATAGTGAATTTATTATTTTTTCACTATATTTTGACCGACGCGCGACAGTAATTTTGCGCCCCCCCCCCCCCCCAATCAGTCTTTTGGCCGACTCCATCTCATTTTTCAACCGATTTTTTAATGAAAGGTGTCAAAATACTCAGTATGATAAGCTGCTTCAAATAAGCAGGGACCCTAAGGATTTCGAAACATGACCCCTTTTTACCTCCTGTATAGCCCACCACTACTATTAGATCTTTGATGAATTGATTGTGATAGGTGCATGTATAGCTATAACACTTCATATTTACATGATATCGTATGTAATGTTGAATTTGCAGGTTGACAATATGATATAAAAAAGATACTTTAGGCATAACTTGTGTGAAAGACTACAAATGACACAAAATAAATGGGAAAACTTGGGGAAATACTACTTCATTTTAATTATCTCTATTATATGTACTGTTTTAAAATACAAAGGAAATAACTTTGAAACCATTTCAGGACCATTCACAACCATAATTACTTCACATTTTGCTTCTTCAGGAAATGAAAGCCAAGAAACACCAATTGTATCCACTATTAGTCCACTATTGTATCTACTAATATATTTTTAATTGATATTGTATCAGAAAAAAAGACGCATAATAAGACTGACATGGTTGCCAGTTTACTGCAATAAACGATATCAGAAAAAAAAAAAAGTTAATTGTGCATCAAAATGTCCGAAATAAGATATCAGGAAAAGTCACCACATTTGATTGAGTTAACATAAAGAGCAAATGAGTGACATATTAAAATAAGTTGGGGGTACAATTGCCCCACCCCCTTTGGCTTAATAGGATCAACTGAAAATTCACGTCTTGTTGATGTTGTGATTCAGGAGTACTTATGTGAACAGACAACTAACTAAAATCTAACGTTTCTGCCCCCCACACACACAAAAACAGATGTTCTTTTATTAATATTAACCCCCCCCCCAAAAAAAAAAATGAACTCTCTTTATCTGGACACAGGACAGGGAAAAGTACAGTTTGTTACCCCAAACACTTCTTGCTGTGCAAAACAATATGTTGAAATGAGCATCGTATCTTACAGTATTAGGCCGTACTCTTATAATCGAATACTTGTTTGGGACCACACATAGATATAGACGTTTTAACATAAACCATCAATACCTTTTATGTATAAGATTGATGTATTCTAAACACATTAGAAAATAATAACAAGATGTCTCAATTATTTATCCTTCAAACTTCAGGGAATAGTAATAATTTGAGTCTCATCATTGGACTAGCTATTGGAGTGCCTGTTGCAGCCGTAGTCTTCCTAATTCTCCTTGTCGGAATATTTTTGCGAAGGCACCCTCCGGCCTTCCTACGAAAAGGTGTGAACATTTCATTTGATTGATAACAACTGTTCGTCAGATTAGAGTGAATAACACTCAATCCACTTTCATTGAATACATATCAAGAATAATAAGCATTGCAAAATCATATTTCCCCCAGCTACTAGTAATTTTATGTGTACAGTAGGAAAATTTAAATGCTTACCATAATTATTATATACAGCGAAAACTTTCTTGTTTCAATGTATACATACAATATATATGTGTGTGCGTGTGTCTGTGCGTATGTGTGCGTGAGCGTGTATGTGTGCGAGCTTGTATGTGCTTGCTTACGTGTGTGCAATTTCTTTTCATAATCTTGTCGTTGCTCATGGTCTTACACTTCACAGGAAGGGGCTGGTATACTCGCCGGGGACTGTTCAAAACTCAGCAGTCTGACGTGGATTTATTGATGATACGTATGGGACTTTTTTTTACAATTTTAGTTTTGATAAAAGAGTGGGAGGGAGAGAGAGAGATAAAAAACAGGAAATTTATTGAACACCAGACATAGTCTACTTTAATCACCAAAAGTTTTGTTAATTCATGACTTTTTATGATTAAATTCAAATAAGATGAAGCAGAAAGTGTGGCAGGTCTTCAATGAAAAATTGAGAATTCCTTTGCGTTTATCTTTGTCCGTAGTCGCTGGTAGTCTGGTAGTGCATTTCGGTTATAATCAAATCATCTTTGGTATAGAAATAACGTGGATAAATCCATTAATGTTGTGCTTTCATTCCCCATTACAGACCCATTTTAGACTTTTTTTTTTCAATCCCAGGCCTGAGAAGTTTTCATTACTGGCAGAACCAAGCTAAAGTATTGGTCTATCAAGGTCTGTGGACAATAGATAAAGGTGACCCTGCATCACAAAACCAACAAAAAGTTGCCAGACATAGAGTGTATTTATTTATTTATTTATTTATTTATTTATTTTTTGCTAATAGCATATTCTGAAAGAGCATACTGTAAGCTTAAAATAACTCAATTGACATGGACTCCCGTAACCAGTGTCAATACAGGAGAAAAATTACACAAACTGGAAAAATGTGCACTGAGAAAATAAGCTATTAATCTTTATCAAACCGTGCTAGCTGTGCGATGAGATGAACAAAACATAGGTGACCCTGCACCACAAAACAAACAAAAAGTCGCCGGACATGAAATTTTAGTTAAGAGCATATTCTAAAAGAGCAGACTTTTAGCTTTAGAATGATGTATAATTCAAACCAATTTGACCTATCTAAATACTGGGAAGAAGGCACACACTCAGGAAAAGTGTGAACTGAGAAAAGAGGCTCTGAAGTACAGTGTCTATTCAAGCGCTTAATCTCTACCAAGCCGTGCTGGCTGTGCGATGAATGGAAAAAAGAGGATGTAAACCACCGGAGTAACAACAATGAAGGAATTATCAAATTAAATTGAAATTGATCGTGTCTTATTAAGACATTCTGTCCTTAATTAATGCCAACTTTCAAAGCAGTAGTGTTATCCCTTCAAAAGTTATAGGACTTGAAAGTGAAGAATGTGTACAAGGTTTTTAAGAAATGAAAACGGGACTTTGAAGACACACTTATTCACACTATTCTGCCAAATAATGTTCCAGAAAAACGGCTAAAAAGCACACTTTCCTGCCCGTTTTATGATCCCAAATTTTAGCATAATGTAGAGGAAGACTTGCTCTTTCAGACAATATGAAAAAGTCAACATCGGCTCGGTTGACCCTTTTCACCTATATTCAATCCTCACACAAAATCAGTGTGTGCGACTTTTTGTTCGTTTTGTGGTGCACGGTCACATAGGATGTAAATCACCGGGGTAACAAGAATGAAATGATTATCAGATTAATCTGAAATTAGTCATGTTCTATTGACACATTCTCTCCACGATTAACGCCAACTTTCAAAGCAGTATCGTCATTTCAATAGTTGTTCATTTTTAAACCTTGTTTTATCAGTAAAACCATAAACCAAAATATGTGTCTTCCGAAACTTTGTTTTAATTTCCAATCATGCCATTTTAGGAAATTCTGAACGACCCGAACAATTTTGTATGTAATTACACGTATATGTATATATAAGATCATTAATGCTGATTCTTTTTGTTTCCACTTCCAAGGATCATTACCAAGTCATCCGTCTCTCACGGAAGAAGAAGTACAGCAATGCAAGGATGATTTGAAGGCGTATTACAGTAAAACACGGCGCAAGGTCGTTTTGGATCCACTTAATTTTATGGAACGAGCTGACTTGGATGAAATTTATACGAATTTGAGTCTGATAGATCAAAGTAACATGCGCAAAACACACATAGCATACGATGACCTTTTGAAAAATGCTGACAGAGGGAATCTTTCAAAGCGCCTTCTGATCCAAGGTGATGGAGGTGTTGGTAAGACAACACTTTGCTCAAAAATCGCGTGGGACTGGTGCCAGGGTAGGATTTTCCAGGATCTGGATATGGTGATTGTAATTCCTCTTCGAGATGTAAAAGTCGATAAAACAATCGGTAGTATTGTGGAAAGATATCTCCCCCACTCGAATACGGCTACAGCAAACAAAATAGACGACTACATTTCAAGACATCTCAGTAAAGTTATTCTTGTGTTTGATGGTTTTGACGAGTTCAACGGGAACATAGGAGGAAAAAGCACAAGTGAGATCATTCGCATTCTCGGATTAGAGCAATATGAGTCATGCAAGGTTATTGTTACATCCAGGCCATGGAGAACAGATGAGTTCAGGTTGAACAAGAATCTTGCCGAAGCATACACTTTTATAAGTGTGGAAGGATTTAACGAGGAGAATTTGAGAACTTATATAAAAAGATATTTCCAAATCAGAGAGATGGACACTCTTGCTGACACCTTGCTCAGTTTCATTGAAGAAAATGATTTTATCCGGTATAACATGGCCCCGTTTCCAATTTACTGTGCAATGCTTTGCCTCATGTGGAACGACATCAGTGTTGAAAAAAGGGAAAAAATGCCCAAACTACAAACCTTTTCGGAGATTTTTGGAGAAACGATAACTTTTCTCAAAGAACACTACGCATCCAAATTTTGTGAAAATTCACAGCATCTGGACGTTGCTGAACACATAAAAGAAGCTAGTAGCGCAATTGAAGTCATTAGTGAAACAGCACTGAATGGTTTGTTGGAAAAGAAGCTTTCATTTTCCGAAAAACCATTTGAGAGTTGTCAGGATGCCATGGAAGTGTGCTGCAGAGTTGGGGTTTTGACTATAGAAAAACATATCATGAACAGGAGGCTTCGACGCGACTCTGACACCTCTTCCTACGTTGTGTCAACAGTTTCGTTCCCTCACAAATTGTTCCAAGAATACGTAGCATGTTTTCATCTTGGACATTTATTCGCCAATGATCGCCCCAAGTATTACAAGGTAAAAAGTCAACTTCTCCGTGAATATGAAGAATTCCGCTTCCTGTTCTACTTTGCCGTAGCGTTCGAGAAAGAACTTGGCCTTGATATTATCAATAGCTTGATGAAAAAAAGTGACCAGTATTTTTGCGTGGACGTTGCATTTGAATGTCATACTGAGGAGGCCACCAGAGCAATTGGAGAGCAATGGGAAGAATACAGGTTATTACCTAATATGTCAGAACACACAAAGTCAGGCGTTGTGTTCCTATGCCACTACAATCAAGTGGTGAGTCATACATGTCGGTTATGAAGAATAAAGCTGAAAGTCTGTCTTAGTTGTTTTTTTTTTATTTCATTGGATCATTTTCATCTCATTTCTCATGAGAATACGAAGTTGCCAAATCGAAACTGCATATTTACATCCTTTGAAATTTTGACGCTGATTCGAGAGGTTAGTTTGAGATAAAGAACTGCAGCAACCTGATATAAATTACTTTATGCTTTAAACCGCTTTTGTATCATTACAATGTAGCAGTTCCATCAAGTGATCATTAAGCTGACTCAAAACTGCCATCCCTCTTGTTGTAACTAACTGTGTCTCATATATCCGATGAAAAGCAGCATGTCCATGTGGTAGACAGCTCAGTATATCCCGGAAGTATAATTCGAATCTCTATACCATAACATGTCATACAAAGAGATGTCATTACTCCACAATGTTTTGGCACCAGACTTAACTCTTTATGTGCCACGGTAGAAACCCCCTGTGTGCCACGTTATTCTGAGACAGGAAGGTAGTCATGCTTTGAGAAGGAATTTTGTTTTTCCAATGTGTATAATTTCTACAGATTTCTGTTAAGATGGGCATAATAGCAGGCAAAGTTAAAGAGGAATGCCAAGCTTTATTTAGATATAAATTATATGACGAATATATCTTCAATTTTCTTTTAAATGACCACTTGCTACATTACTGTAAAGGCATGGCTTTTGCACGTAAAACCGTGACAGTAACTTAGAATGTACGAGCAAATCTAGTTGGGAACACGGCTTGATAGTCAATCACCATATAGAATGCAAGCCGTATATGAGAGAAACAAAAGCACGAGATACGCTTTCATTGTGCCGCGGGATTAGCAGTGATTAGCCGATTTATCGATCGGTTTTGGCGGCTTTGTTTGTTGAGCAGAATATGCGAAGTTGGCACGCCGTCGACTGAGTCGGACGTGCGAACGTGGCACATAAAGAGTTAAAGGTGTATTTTGTTTGCCAGCTATGCTATTAATATATGATATTGAATATATGTATTTAATTGCCATTTTTTTATTGGTACTATTTTATTTTTATTTTTAGAGATTTGTATTTGAGTGCATTGAAAAAAAAAAAAAAAAACCTGGGAGTTGCACAGATTAAGTCACGAAGGTCTTGTTCAAGCAAGCAGAAATAGAGTAATACAAAATATTTAGAACACCACTTCATTCCTCTTGTTTGTATATTCATTTTTTTTTCTTTTAATTCTTCTCTTCCTCATCTAAACTAAGGTGCAAGTGATTACATTTTCTTCACACTCCTTTAATTAACTTTCATTGTTTTCTCTTCATGTTTGTCTCATTAGCAATCCTTATTTATCAATAAAGTGACCTGCGGAAGAAATGTTTCAGGTGACCTGGCGGAGGTCATGCACTCCAGCAGTAAACTGCACAAAGTAGAACTACAAAGCCCGAAATTTCATTCCAACTTCTACAGGGTCATTGCCGCAGAGACTTTGATATCCTGTAAGGTAAGACCTTATGACAACAGCTCCACATCGCCTATAAGTTATGGTATGCAAGTTTTAAAGGCACATGACACAATAATAATTATCTTATATCTTGTATTCGCATATATCATAATGGAGATAACAAATATTTAGGCCTACATACATAGTGACATATTTTTTTTTTTTTCAAATTGGAAATGAAATTAAAGGTGGTGGGATAAATGGCCTAGTTCTGGCGAGTCATTGATTCGAATAGCAATTAGTGAATGCCAGCAACAGGAAACGGTGAACCATTGGCAACGTGCGAGTGGTTTAGCGCAAGAATACGCATAATGATGACAAAACAAGATACCTAATTAAAACAAAATCAATCTCACAGAAAAAGGAAAGCTGATTTGTTTTTTACTTACCCTCTTCCTCATCTAAAAACTGGGGGGGGGGGGGGGGTTCTTTATTTTTAACCAAAGTTTGTCAAATTGTGACCGTGGACCTCAAAACGAACATAAAGTCGCACACACTGATTTTGCGTGAGGACTGAAAATAAGTGAAATGGGTCAACCTAGCCGAACTTGACTTCTTTAAAAATTTTTTGAAAGAGCGGGTCTTCTTTTACATTATGCTAAAATTTGGTATCATAAAACGGGCAGGAAAGTGTGTTTTTTAGCAGTTTGCTAAATCTCGAACATTTTTGGTAGAATAGTGTGATTAGGTGTGTCTTTAGAATCCCTTTTTCATTTCTGAAAAACCTTGTCCACACTCTTCACTTTCAACTCTAATAACTTTTGAAAGGATAGTGCTACTGCTTTGAAAGTTGGCATTAACTATGGACAGAATGTGTTAATGAGGCATGCTTAATTTCAGTTTAATCTGATAATCCATTCATTGTTGTTACTCTGGTGGTTTACTTCCTATTTTTTGTCCCATTCATCGCACAGCAAGCACGGTTTGGTAAAGATTAAGCGCTTGAATAGACACTGTACTTCAGAGTGTCTTTTCTCAGTTCACACTTTTCCTGAGTTTGTGCTTTCTTTCCAATATTTAGATAGGTTAGGAGAGTCCATTTGATTTGAGTTATACATAATTTTAAAGCTTAAAGTCTGCTCTTTCAGAATATGGTCTTAACTAAAAATTCATGTCTGGCGACTTTTTGTTTGTTTTGAGGTGCAGGGTCTCAATTGGTCACCATATAGATTCCGCAGAAAATGAATACTTTCTTAACTTAAGTCGCACGCCATGAGCTTCTTTAATTAAACGACGATCCCAGCCTTTATGTAATGTGCACAACTTTGGGATTTAGGAAGGGAGAAAGTAAATCCTGTTTTATCAAAATCTGTTTCAAGACTAGTTCAATGCTTCAACATTGTCTTTGTTTTGTCCACCTTTGTTTATTAAATAATTTTACTTACATTCACGTGATATGAACTTTGTTAATGTGATGTTTATGTTAATTTGTTCTGGTTATTGTTTTCAACTACAGATTACAGAACTGAATATGTCTTTTGACAGCTTGAATGGCGATTATCAGGAAAAGTCCTTGATGGGAAAAAACCTGGCGAGATGGGTGTGTACTATGCCAGAGCTTTCGCGCTTTAGTCTGACAGGGCACTGCATGTCCGACACGTTTTACTCAACAGTTGCCGACTTTGCATCCTCATGTCAGGTATGCCGTCTTTAACTAGTTCAATTCATCTCAGTTGAATGACTTATTTTTCACAAGCAATAGTATAAAGGTAAGCTCAGGTAACATTGCGATCACTTGAAACATGCTGGTTGCACACCTTTCGAAAAAAAGAAACTTGAGGTGAACGAGCCATAAACTATGATGCAGTAATTGACGAATGTATCATAGATGAATATATCATGCAAACACAAGGGACAGGCACACGGACAAGGACAAAGACAAATTCAAAGCCGGAAACAGATATATACAAGTGAACAATGAACGTGAGGTGAGCATGAACTTACATGGCAATAACAACAGAGCTTTGAAACAGACTTGAGGAACAGGGGTGGAGATGGTGACTGGAAGCAACCATTAGGAGTTAAATAAAGAATCCAGCTAGACTCACAGTGAGAACGAGATAAAACATTCCTAATTCACAACACAAATGCAATTTTCTAAAGTTGTTTTTTATTATTTTTCATTTGAATTTTCTAGCCGAGATGACACTTTTTTTTAGGAGCATTGCTTTCCAAATGTTGATACCAGTGAATCCTGTACCCCTGTTTATCTACACACCCCAAAAATAAAACAAACAAACAAACAAACAAACAAACAAAACAAAACAAAAGAACCCCCCCCCCCCCCTTGATTTGAACTTTTTTTGAGGGGAAGGGGGAACCAATCACCATCCTGTGATTTTAAATTCAATTATCATTTGCATTTTTTTTTTTATTAGTATCATCTTATCCGCCCTCACCCCATTTTCTGCTCATTATAGCTTCACGTTTACCAGTAGTCTAAAATTCCATATCATCATAACAATGCAGGAGAAGCATGTTCACTTTGAAAGGGGGTGCCTGCATGCACATTCTCTCTTTGAACACATAGACGTACACGAACACATACAAACAGGCACACACAAACACAAGCCTAATGACTACGTGACCATGTCTTTTGTCTTACTTTCATCCAGTCTGAGACAGTTTTCGTCACACTTTTCCATAAACGTTTCCATTGAGTTCATATATTCCTCTTTATAATCACAATTAATGAGACCGACAATTGCTCTGTCATCAGCATATTAAAAAAAAAAAAATCCAGAAAGAAACAGTGCTACAACTGGACTGACAATCAGTTTTTCCATAGACAATCAGTTTTTCCATAGATAAATACTTCAGCCTCATTCATATCAATTCACGAAGCTTGAATAAGAACTTTGAATCAATCGAAACGCTCTTAAACTCTCTTCACCATTTTGCCTTTTCCGTAATAGGAATTTCTGAAACTTGGTTGCATTATGTCTCCCCAAATATGTTTAGTATTCAAAATTATGATATGATTCGTGCAGATAGAAGGACTGGAAGAGGACGTGGAGTAGCCTTGTATATACATAATCAACTTCGTTACAAACTCCGACCTGACTTATCCATTAATGGTGTTGAAAGTTTATTCGTCGAAATTATAAATGATAAAACTAAAAATATTATTATAGGTATTATCTATAGATCACCAAATAACGAAATAGATTTATTTCTAGACAGCATTGAAATTTTTTCAAATACAATTATTCATGAAAATAAAAGTTTGTTCTTAATGGGGGATTACAATATTGATTTACTAAATACGACAAACCATAATTCTTCTAGATTTCATAACACATTATCATTAAGTAGTCTTTATCCTCACATTAATAAGCCTACGAGAATCTGTAACACCACGTCAACTGAGACTTTAATCGACAACATCTTCTCTAACATTATTGATAAAAACTATACTAATGGCATACTTTATTCAGATATATCTGATCATCTTCCAATATTTACCATTCACGAGCAGATTGGAAACGTTCAACCAAAACAAAAATGCTATAGAACGCGAAGAAAAGAATCTCACGAAAATATTAATTCATTAATATCTGATTTATCACGCGAACAATGGCAAGATGTGACTTCGGTCAATGACGCGAATTTATCTTACGAAATGTTTTTGCATAAATTTCTTTATTATTATAATAATCGTATTCCCTTAGTTAATAAGAACAATCGCGCAAAAACAAAACAACCATGGATTACCAAAGGGCTAATGCGTTCTATACTCACCCGTAATCGCTTATATAAAATGTCCTTACGTAAACCAACACCACAGAACAAAGCAAAATACAGAACATATCGAAATACATTAACCACATTAATCCGGGCATCTCGAAAGCGATATTATTCAGACATACTAGAATCAAATAAGGACAGTAAATCCAAACTATGGCGAACTATCAATGACCTCATTAAGAATAAAAAGAAAGAACTCCCGATCGTTATTTCCGAAAATGACCAAGATATTAACGACCCTGAAATCATTGCAAATTGTTTTAATAAGTTCTTTACCAACATAGGCCTCAATCTCGCCTCAACAATACTTCCAAACGCTGAAAATTTTACAGATTACCTTCCAGAAAGTAATAATAATTCTTTATTCTTTACTCCCACGAATGAAAATGAAATACTGAATATTGTTCGATCTTTTAAGTCGAGTAGATCTTGTGGCCACGATGGATTAAGTATGCATTTACTAAAACAAATAATACATTTTTTAGTAACCCCCATAGTACATATGTGTAACTTATCATTATCTACTGGGATCTTCCCAAATTCTTTAAAGATTGCGAAAGTAATCCCTATTCACAAAAAAAGATGATGCGTCCCAAATTAAGAATCATCGTCCAATTTCATTATTGCCCGTCATTTCCAAAATCCTTGAAAAGATTGCACATGAACGTTTGTATAAGTTTCTGGTTGATAACCACATTTTAAATCCTAACCAATTTGGCTTTCGCAAAGGTTTTTCTACAGATTTTGCAATCATTCAAACTTGTGACAAAATTATCGATTCTATTGCGAACAAACAGCACGTGATAGGAGTTTTTATGGATCTGAGCAAGGCCTTTGATACAATAGACCATGGAATTTTATTAAAAAAGCTACATAATTATGGCATAAGAGGAATAGTTTTTTCCTGGTTCCGAGATTATTTATCCCAACGTCAGCAATACGTAGCATTTCATTCAAGTACCTCGCTTAAGTCATATATTACTTGCGGTGTACCACAGGGATCCATTTTAGGACCTCTACTTTTTCTTATATATATCAACGATATCATAAATTCCTCAACCCTTCTCACCTATGTATTATTCGCGGACGATACCAGTGTCTTCTACTCTCACAACTGTTTAAACACACTAGTTGATATACTTAATTCTGAGCTTGCAAAAATTTCTACATGGTTTAAATGCAATAAATTATCACTAAATATAGATAAAACGTGTTTTATAAACTTCAATACTTCACATTTGCAACCGATAATGCCTAATAACATTATTATTGATGGTATACCCATTATTGGAAAAAAATCAACCAAGTTCTTAGGGGTAACCCTTGACTCCAACTTAAATTGGAATAACCACATTGACAATATAACCACATTAATATCCAAAGCCATTGGAATACTTCGGAGATTAAAATATTTTGTAACGGAAAAAGTACTCATTATGTTATACAATGCATTAATCTTACCGTACATTAATTATTGTAATGTTGTCTGGGGAAACTGTAATAAAACCAAAGTAAATGTTATTTTTCTTTTACAGAAAAAGGCAATAAGAATATGTACCAACTCACATTATCTAGAACATACTGATCCATTATTCCTTAGACTAAAAGTTCTTAAAGTTGACGATATACACAAATTTCAAACAGCAATATTTATGTTCAAATACACGCAAAATCTACTCCCACTCTTCCACAAAGCATTTTCCCTTAACAGGGATGTCCATGCTTACCCCACGCGCCATCGTAATGATTTCCATTTGAATAACCCTAAACTCCTATTAGCTCAAAAATCAATTCGGCATAACGGGCCTGATATTTGGAATTCACTCCCTCTCCACATAAAACAGTGCACATCTCTCTATTCCTTTAAGGCAAATACAAAGAAATATTTCTTGGCACAATATCATACGGTACAGTAATCATTAAACATGTACCTCTTATACTCAACAACAAGGCAATATTTGGTCCACCCCCTTTTCCTTTTCTTTTACTTTGCTGCTTGACCCTTCGCCCATATTATAACATATCCAATCATTTTCTTAGAAGTGCTGACCATCAACACTTTCGCGCTTCATCACCTGCACACGCACTCACAGGCACCACTCCTGTTTACCAAGTAATTGTATAAAACTGGATTTACGCGCACTTTAACATGGCCCATCTGTATTAGTGTTCAAGTACTACAATAAAAAATGGTAATTTAACTCTGGCTGTCCGTCTGTTCAAGCACGGCTTATAACGGCGGCCCTCTGCATCATATGTGTATATTATATATTGTACTGTGAATTAAGTCATTATTGGCCATATAAACATTTTGTATGTTATTTAACGTTTCATTTGTCTTTACATACAAAATATGACTTACTATGTAATATGTCAATAATTTTCAGAATTGTATTTGTGTAATTGAACCTGCCTTTGTTATTTTTGTTATTCTGAAAGAAAATATGAAATGCAGAAAATAAAATCTTTTCAAACAAAACATTAGTATGCAATATGAATAAAACTAGAGACAAAACACACTCTTGAGACATCCATGTCCTCCTTGTCTTTTTCATTTCTTTTTTTAGATTGCTCCAAAATTTCCATTGAATCTTCATTTACTGTTTGTAAATGCTCGATGTCTCTGATGCAGAAGTAACTGCATTCCCGGCGTATAAAGGCAAGGTCATTTTGTTTAGGAAATATCTTGACCCGTTTCACAGCTCAATTCTTTGTTCACACATAAGAATGTAACCATTTATTGTATCTTTGGATGATTACATCTGTATCCTCAGTATATATAAAAACAGATATTCCAGTCTATGAGGTCAAATCAGTCCTGCAATTTTTTGTATTGCTTTGTTATCCCACTCCTTGGCTTTTCTAAGTGGACTTTCATTGACTTAAATCTTCGGCGGTTTTTGGATTTTTTTTTTTTCCATTTCCATCTCAGAAGATGGCTGGATATACCATATTCAGCTGCAATAGCTGGTCTTCCATGGAGTATTACTGGTCTAAGGCGGGACCACTTCACCGGGTTATACACCCTGCTCTCTGCGATGAATTAAGTGGAACCTTTTACGTACATGAATTGTGACTCTCTCACGCACGGGACATCCATGTAATATCCTATTAACGGCACAGAGTGTTTTGCCTCTTAGTAAAGGAGACGGAATGATCACAAACATTTTTCATTGGAACTTGGGAATAGAACCGGGGTCCTTTGACTCAGGCAGACGCGATGCCGACTGAGCAAACTCACCAGCCTACATGTATGTACATGAATAACATTGTTGTCTGAGTTACCGAAACCCTTCCGGATCACAGATTTACAGTTTGCTACAGAACGAAATTGGTGGTCAAAAATGTTGTTTCCTCATTTGTCAATATTCCCTAGATCTATATTTACTCTTTACAGCATTTACATGATCCAAATATAAAATGGCATACACTTCTTGATTACACTAATCTCTATGCAACAGAAATTAGTATGCGAACCATATCCCCTCACCATCGTCGTCCTTGTCTTTGTGTATATGCCCTTTTTCGTATCCTATTAGGGTTTTGTCCATTGCTGATCGCCATAGAAAATGTAGTGTAGTCTGGTTATTTGCAACCTCGTTCGCAATCTCTTTTCTTTTTTTCATAGTTATCAGTTGCTCTCTTGATATACTAATCTCTATACACAACTATGAATAATCATGCGTTATACTATATCCAAATACTTTTCAAATACTTTCTAAAATAGTGTTCTGAATGGAGACAGTCTGCTCCGAGAGGAGAAGTCTAAGAACAGACAGAGGCAGACTCTCAAGGGATGGGTGGGATGGAGGGAGACGATCCACTGCTACACTACTCTCTGTTTATGTTCACTGTTTCTGTATTCGTAGTAATCGTAGTTCGTAAGTTTCCTCATGATGCTCGTCCCCTCTCTTTCCTCTGCTTCCATGCCATTTGTCTCGCCAATCATGCCAATCGCTCAGCCTTCACACTGCGTCATGTTTGGATATTATACCAATGACTTTGAATGAATTTTGGAGAAGAAACTGATATATCATATGTAATAAACTGTAAATATTTTTTTGCCCGAAGAATTAAACACCCGTATGCACACTGCTTCACAGTGCCAACATGCCCAATCTAGCTCCGTTTTAAGTTTTTTACATATCAACGCTCGCAGCTTGCCCAAAAATTATGATAATGTAACCAACTTGTTATCATCTCTCAACTTTGATTTCTCATTTATTGGTGTAAGTGAAACTTGGCTGAATGACAAATCTCCACCGATATTTGATATGGAGGGTACTCTGATTCGCTCTGATAGAGCAAACCGTCGTGGAGGCGGCGTAGCACTGTACGTTGCAAATAAATACTCATTTACTGTACGGCGTAATTTATCTTTTGTAAACTCTAATGCTCTAAAGATTTTATCTGTGGAAATTGAAATTCCAAATGGAAAGAATATAATTGTTGTAGTTATTCACCGACCGCCAGATGCAAGTGTAGACTCATTTCTTGATGATTTTGAAACTATATCATCTAAAATCAGTACCAGTATAAGAAAGCATATGTGATGGGTGATTTTAATATTGATTTATTATCTGAAAAAAAAAACAACTCACAAAGATTTTGCACAATATTTCAGTCTATTTTTTTTTTCATTGTGCTATTGATAAGCCGACAAGGATTAGTGCGCAATCATTATCTTCAATTGATAATAACTTCATAAATACAAATGTAGCGCAAAGTCAATCTGGTATTCTTTATAGTGAGATCTCGGATCATCTCCCCATTTTTTGTACCTTATTTGATGTACAAAGATATTCCAAGAAAACAAATAAGGGAAAATTACGTAGATTTACAACGGAAAATATCAACCGCCTGAATGATGCTTTATCTTCAGAAAACTGGGATGACGTACTTGCTTGTGATGATGTGGATAAAGCATATGAATTATTTTGGAATAAGTTTTATTATCATTTTGATAAGAATATCCCATTGCGAAACAAACAAACAGGAAGAAAAAAAAAGAAATCAGTGGATTACAAGAGGTATTTTGCAATCGATATCAAAGAGAAATGAATTATATAAGTTGCAATTAAAATCATTCTGATGAAAATTTATATGAATATAAACGGTATAGAAATAAACTGACAACAATAATACGAACATCGCGTAGATTGTATTATAAAAATCAGTTTGCGAATGCACAAGGAAAAATGTCTACCACATGGAAAATTGTGAAAGAAACATTAGGGAATAATAAGCAGAACATTATTCCCAAAATATTCAATCTTAATGATCATTGTGTTAAATCTCCGCAAAATATAGTTAATGCTTTTAATGAGTTTTTGGTAAAAATTGGTCCCAATCAGGCTTAGAAAGTTGATAGCCATGGAACCAATTTTCATCAATATCTTCGTAAGCCGTGTAATCATTCACTTTTTTTAAAGCCTACTGATTATATAGAAATTATGCATATAACATCATCTTTGAAATCAACACATTCTACTGGTTGTGATGAAATCAGCACTGTTTTGCTGAAACAGATCATCGGATCGAGTATTATCCCCCTCTCTCATATCTTCAATCTTTCTTTATTATCTGGAGTATTTCCTTCTCCTCTCAAGATAGCCAAAGTTATTCCTGTGTATAAAAAGATGATTCTTCGAATATTAGTAATTACCGACCCATTTCTTTGTTACCTACCTTTTCTAAAATACTTGAAAGAATCATATATAATAGACTAGACAGTTTTTTTTAACCAAATACAATATTTTGAATCCTGATCACTATGGGTTCAGGAAATCACATTCAACTGACCTGGCCCTTGCACAATTGTATGATCGAGTGTCAAATGCCTTAGCTGACCGAAAGCATGTTATCGGTGACTTCATGGATTTAAGCAAGGCATTTGATACTCTTGACCATTCTATTTCGCTATCAAAGCTACATTTTTATGGTATAAGAGGAACTACTCTGAAACTGATCGCAAGTTATGTAAATGATGGAAAGCAATTTACATGTTTTGATTTCTGTAATTCGGAAACATTGTTGATCAAATGCGGTGTACCACAAGGGTCAATTCTTGGGCCATTATTGTTTTTGTTATATGTCAATGATTTACCTAGTGCATCAAGTTTATTACAATACGTTATTTTTGCTGATGATGTATTTCTCTCAAATTTAGATTTTCAATGTCTTATTAGATCTTTAAATAATGAATTACCAAAATTGTCTCAGTGGTTCAAAAGTAATATCTTATCTTTGAATTTACAAAAAAACGAATTATATACACTTCGAACATCCAAGGAAACTGATTTGTAGTGACACTGAATGTATTCTGAAAATAGATGATATTCCTCTTGAGAGGACAGCATCCACTAAATTTCTTGGAATCATGATTAATGAAACTCTTACTTGGAATGATCATGTGAAATATATTTCATCTCCTATTGCTCGTAATGTTGGAATATTATGCAAACTCAAACATTGTTTATCTTTTGATATGTTGATTATGCTTTTTAATGCACTCATCCTACCATACATTTCTTATTGTAATATGATATGGGCAAACTCGGTGTCTGCTAACAATACTATATCAAAATTGCAAAAGAAAGTTATTCGCATATGTGCAAATGCTGGTTATAATGATCAAACAGATCCCCTTCCTTCTGCTTTAAGACCTTAAAGGTAAACGACATCCACACTTTACAAAATGCACTTTTGATGTTCCGCTTTAATACCAACTTATTACCTTCTTCATTTAACGATATGTTCCAGCTGAACTCAGAAATCCATTCCTATCCAACAAGGCAAGCAATGGATGTACACCTGAATAACCCCAAAACACTCCTAGCACACAAATCCGTAAGACATACTGGCCCAGATATTTGGAATAGACTTCCACTTGAATTACGTAACATTATGTCTATTTATTCATTCAAAAAAGCAGTAAAGAAAATGTTGATTTCACAGTACCGGTGATACTTTCTGTAGAAACATTTGATGACTCATTCTTTGATCATTGTTGTATCTATTATGTTTCTTTCTTTCTGAGTCTCTGCATGTGCGGATGCACCTGCAGTATACTGTGCTCCTCTGATCCACTGGGATTCATTCCTTCTCTGCTGTTCATTATTCATGTTATGTCGGGCAAATCATGGTTCACTATTACGTCAGGCCCTGAAAGGGCACGTAGAAATTTATGTTGTGTATATAGATGATTGCTTTTTGTCTTCTTCTTCTCTTTTACATGACAAAAGCAACACTTATTATGTGACTACATCACTGTAATTTATTAGTATAAATGTGACCGTGCACCTCAAAACGAACATAAAGTCGCACACACTGATTTTGCGTGAGGACTGAAAATAAGTGAAATGGGTCAACCTAGCCGAACTTGACTTTTTTATATATTCTGAAAATACGGGTCTTCTTTTACATTATGCTAAAATTTGGTATCATAAAACGGGCAGGAAAGTGTGTTTTTTTAGCAGTTTATATCGAACATTTTTGGTAGAATAGTGTGATTAGGTGTGTCTTTAGAATCTCTTTTTCATTAATTATTTTCTGAAAAACCTTGTCCACACTCTTCACTTTCAACTCTAATAACTTTTGAAAAGATAGTGCTACTGCTTTGAAAGTTTGCATTGATTATGGACAGAATGTGTTAATGAGGCATGCTTAATTTCAGTTTAATCTGATGATCTCTTCATTGTTGTTACTCTGGTGGTTTACTTCCTGTTTTTTGTCCCATTCATCGCACAGCCAGCACGGTTTGGTAAAGATTAAGTGCTTGAATAGACACTGTACTTCAGAGCCTCTTTTCTCAGTTCACACTTTTCCTGAGTTTGTGCTTTCTTTCCAATATTTAGATAGGTTAGGAGAGTCCATTTGATTTGAGTTATACATAATTTTAAAGCTTAAAGTCTGCTCTTTCAGAATATGGTCTTAACTAAAAATTCATGTCTGGCGACTTTTTGTTTGTTTTGAGGTGCAGGGTCACAAATACAATATGTGCATGTATGTATGTGTCTAGGTATATAGAGTTATGTCGAGTTGATCTGGCGAGACTAGTATCGGGAGGTTTTCATCACTTCCTCCCCTTCCATTCTTCTCTCTCTCTCTCTTTCTCTCTCTCTCTGTCTCTGTCTCTCTCTCTCTAACCCTTATTCCACGAGCATCATGTTGGACTCTTTTGTTTTCTTGTTGTTGTTCATTTTCCATCTGTGAAGATGGCTGGATAGCCCATATTCAGCTACACTAAGCTGGTCTTCCATGGAGTCCAGTTGGCTGTGGGGTGGGACCACTTCACCGGGTTAGACACCCTGCTCTTTGCGATGAATGAATGAAGCGGGATCTTTTACGTGCATGAGCTGTGACTCTCTCATACACGGGACCTCCATTTTATGTCCTATCCGAGGGACAGAGTGTTTTGCCTCTTGCTAGAGGGGACGGTATGTTTACACACAACATTGCTCAGTCCAGACTCGGGTTCGAACCCGGGCCGCGTGATCGTGAGGCAGACGCGCTACCGACTGAGCCAACTCACAACTGAGTCAACTCACGTCTCTTCATTGTAATGTTATTTGTTATCGGTTGCCAAACAGTCAAGCGTTGTGCTTATTATTGGCAATCGTTCTGTATGCAAATTATTAACATGTTACTCATGTAATTATACTACAGATGTATTGTATAATTGATGAAAATGATGAAAATTGCTGAAAGTATACTACCGGTATTTTGTACTTTGTTAATGAAATTGCAGCAAGTTGATGTATTTGAAAAAATGGCATACAGAGAATAAATAAATTAAATCAAATTAAATTAAAAACCGCATGTCTTGTACATAAAGTCTATTTAATATTGATCTTTTACTTTAATATTATGCGTCTTGAGGGAAGAGAGTTCTTATCAAGGTCTGTTCCAGATTTGTAGCAGCTTGGCAGAGTTTTGTCAATTTAGTAATCCGTCTTATATTCAAGTTATTTTTTTATTTCTCTTGTTGTTTTGGCAACAGATTAAATACCTAACTTTGTCCTTTCAAAGCTTGGATGGCGATTCTCAACATCAGTCCTCGCTCGGCAGAAACCTGGCGCGATGGGTCTGTACCATGCCAAATCTGTCGAGCTTCAGTCTTTTAGGGCACTACTTGCCCGATAATTTCTTCTCAACAGCTGCCGAGTTAGCATCATCGTGTCAGGTATGTCAACTTTGGCATCTTTCTATGATAACGAAACTTACTAACTGACCGGCTTGCTTGTGCTTGCAACGTATCGTATGGAGTTGGTCGAGACGTAACATCAGGTTTATAAACAACTATTGGTAAGATAAGGAGAAACCTCTTATGGAATGTGAAAGAGCATGTGGTTTTAACAAGGATTCAACGTTTATTTGATGAAAATTCATCTTGAAGTTGCTGAGATATCTAAAAACTACATTGACGGGCCACAACTTTTATTTTTAGCGCCATGTTTAACGTTGTTTTAAGACATCTTAGGTTGTTTTTTCAAAATCAATTTTCACCAAGTAAACTTTTTATTCCCCTCAGAAATATATGCTCTTTAACATTTCAAAGGGTTCTTTATAAATATCTTGCAAAACGTTAAAAGTTAAATCCTCAACTCAACCAAAACTGTACAGTCCATTTAAATATGAGCATTTGAGTGTTTAGTAGGGGGAATATCGCACATAACCATGAGCGGGGTTATCGTTAAGTGGATGGGATTATGCCATTATCTAAAACCGGAAACATTCACCGAGATAAAGATCCATCGAAATCAAGAATTGAGGATGTTAGGGACGTAGACAATATTCGGTCAAATTACTTTGCATGAACATTAAAGGTTGCACATTTGATAAATATGTATATATATATATATATATAATTATATATATAAATATACCTCTGCATAGTTGTTTCCTTTCCATTTTATTTGTTGATAGATTCAACACTTGAGGTTGGTCATTCACAAATTGGAAACCTATCTCCAATATCGATCATCGGAGGGAAAAGATTCGGCGCGATGGGTCTGTTCTTTGCCAAGTCTTACGAAATTGAGCGTGGAATGCTACTACTTGTCAGATAGTTTCTTCTCAACAGCAGCCGAACTGGCACAATATTGCCAGGTATGTTACTGTTGAATGCACACAATATTATTCAAAAATGGAAAATACGTTCATTTCCTAATAAATGTGTCTTCATTGATGTGTTGCTGTTTGTATACTAGAAGCAAGAAAAAAAATAAGGTAAAAATTGTTACTTAAATCATGTTTATGTTTTAACAGCAGTCAAGAACCAATAAAAAAAAAGAAGTCTTTAATACTTCAGTAAAATAAAGTAGCCGTGCTTATGGCCTATTGTGATTGTGTAATACTAAAATCTGGTGTCATGGACTTCTTCGTGACAAGAAATGTATTTTTTTTTTTTGGGGGGGGGGGGGTGAAACCGATACTCAGTTCACTTTTTATGTCTTTTATCACGCACGTAGAGAATCTACCGAAGAAGATCGGGTTTGCAAAGACAATTTTGTGTGCTCCTTATATTATGATGGTTGCGTGCGATTCGTATTTATTTTCTTCAGATTCGTGAGCTTTTCATCGCGACTTCCACAGATTGGTCTTCAAAGACAGCTGCAGCAGAAAACTTGGAAGTATTTGTGCGTCACATGCCATTTCTTGCACAGGCCGACCTCCAATGCCGCAACCTCCCTAAGAATTTCTTCAAGACACTTGCTTCAGTGGTGACATCCCGTAAAGTAAATATCTAAAATTTATTTATTTTCCAAGTAGTTTGACAGAAGAAAAAAAAAAACAAGTAGAGTGTAACTTCAATTACATTTAAGGTCAATTTTGAAGTAAATTCCGCAACTTCGATAAAACTGAAAAAATGATATCCGACATTTGTCTACCCTGAATTAGGAGTCTCTCCGCTTTTTCTATTGCTGAACAAAGCAGTAGTTAGATAGTTGTTAGATTTTCATTTGGAATAACTTCAATATTACTCAGTTTGTAAGGCGATTCTATAATCTATTGGAATAAAATACATCGAAACGATACAATCCAGAATGGGCTTCATAATGTGTCGATAGCAAGAACAAATTCCAATGCAATGCATTTACTCAGATCCTATTCGGCAATTTTTTTTTTTCGCAATAATAAAAAAGGAATTGATGTATTTAGGTACATGGTAAGTATTTGCTTTGGATAGAATTTTGAACGATGTACAGCAAAAGCAAAAGGCAAAATTTAGAAAGTACAAAATTTTCCAAATCATTTATCTTTAATACCTGAAAGAGTACAACTCAAGCTTTAATATGAACATAATTATACTACGATTTTCCCAGGAGAACAAGTTTTTATCCACCGCGCAAGTTTACCATTTCCAAAGCAGCGAACGTCCGTGAAGAATAGTGCTGCACATACATTTGAATACCATGTAACATAGTTTGCAACGATCTGATTCACTTCAAAATCGTAACGAAATATCTTACTTGACATATGTCTGTGTTGGCAGAATATTAAGCTTGTACTCTTAACATGTATGTAATGGTAGACAACTGATGATTACCCAAAAACTCTTCCGCAAAACACTTTCTCCAGTTTACGCGCATTTTACAGAAACTCATTATTTCGATTTTTTTATTTCACTATCCCATACTTCAATCCTCACTCCCAAATAATAATATCTAATCTAGGCAGTCTCTATAACCCGACAAACATAGCATAGTTTTCATCGCGTAGGTTCGCATATAGCTCACGGACGTTCGGAACAAACAAGATATTGAACAATGCAGTTCTTTTGAGTTGGAAACGTATTCTATTCACAACAAACAGCGATTCATGTCGAGAACAAAGTCTTCTGCAAAATTCTGAATAGATATTACCAATTCTCAATTATAAAAGCTTCTTTATCTCCCCATGCTGAGGAATCAAAGAAAACATGTTTTCCATCTCTTGTAAATAAACGTACAAACGTACGTGCAATCTCAGTGATTTATTCCATCCTTGAGAACGAACATACTTATCAAAATTTCGTTATGACGAAGTAACGATTCAGGTCCTAAATTTGTTATCTAAAGTCTACAATGCATAATTTGCTTATAACGAACATAGTCACAGCTAAATATGACAAAGAATTGACATAGAAAAACAAAAGAAAGGTGTTCCTTTATCGTAATACGAAGTTTAGCTGGGGAGGGCAAACAAATACGTTTCAATGTGTATAGGAAGAAATCCCTCTCCCTTTGCTCCTTGTGTTACACAATGTTTCCGAGGAGAATGTGTTATTATATTACTCAGAAATGATATTAGGTTCGATACTGCGAAGTTTCGTCATAACAAGACAGAATAAGTCCATAATTATAACTTGGATTGATGTTTTTGACTTCGACATTATACAATGTGGTTCGTTATACAAACATGTTGGAGCGCGTCATTTTGGAGGCTCGTTATCCATAGGCCTACTAGGCCTGCAGACGATGGCCAAAAAGTGGCTTAAAAAAGACTCAACTGGCAACTATCGTATAACAAGCAAATTTTAACTTTTTTAAAAAGTATACATCCTGACAATATCCCACGTGAAATTTACCCCAAAAAATCTAATCGGAACATGCTCAAATGACGTCATCAAAATGGCCTCTTAAGAACTGCAATTTTGCCAGAGTAATTGTCACTTCGACATCTGTAATAATAAAAATGGAATATTTCGGAAAGGAAGTAATTCTAGCTACAGTAATGCTATTTCTCATGTACCTCAGGTCATCAGCCATCAATTATGCTCATTTTCAGTTGAGCTGGTGAGTTGTACGCATACCAATAGCGTTTCTATAGCAACCTTACACTGACGTAGTAGAAATAAACAAAAAATTCATAATAATTTTCATAATTTTCATCTAATTTGTTGAAATATAATAAGAATTCCTAAATATATGTTTTATGATGTGTCTTGTTGGTTTCAGCGAAGTGCCGAACTAATTTCCGTCTTACTCATGTGTTGATACGGGGGAAATATAGTCATTGCCATGGTAACGCTTTCATGAAGAAAAAAAAAACCCTAAATGATAAAATGTAATTCTTTCTACGCAAATAGTTATAAATTCAGCTTAATAACTTTCAAATAAGCAGGTGCCCAATAAACGTATCCAGTCACTAGATGACTCAACTCATTGTAAGGCTAACCATGGTCACCGAAATTGTTTCCATGGCAACGAGAAAGAGCTTCGGAAGCAGGTTTACGCAATGGAATGAGAGTGCAATTTCAACATATCTGTCAAGTGTCATTTTGCTTGTGTATTCTGTTTATCAAAATATATTAATATGGACATGATGGATGTCACATTTGAGGAAAAGAACTATGTGACAATCTGTATTAATTACATTGCATTTCTTGGAAACAATCGTGCCCTTGCTATAAGGCACGACAGCATGTACGTTTGAAATATATTATATATTCGCGTCATAGGATAATATATGTTTTCTATATTGCCAAGAGGATAAAGGGCATTTTGGGGACACACGGCACCGGGTCGCCCTTCAATAAGCACCCTCTTTATCATGTAGATCTTGTAAAGTAAATCTTCTTCTATCATTTCGATGATTTTTCATTGATGTAAGAGTATATTTGCTGCATTGCCGGACCTACTTTTAAAACCATTCACGTTTAGAACAACTGTATTTGCGTTGCTAACATCCATATTTTGTAATAAAGGCCGTTAGCGTAGGTGTAAATTTAGACACCTCCCAAAAGCTTACCTTTGAATGTTCACCTTTTTGACAATGCAGTTATTGTAGAGCAATGCTTCCTCTAGTAATTGGTTGCATTTTTGGATACAAAAGTGCCTTTGCTATATGGCACGATGGAATTTCGAAAACATGTACGTTTGGAACATATTATATTTGCGATATATGATATTACAATGTTTTCTATATTGCGGTGAGGGTGGAGTATTTTTGGCACATCCCACAGGGTTGCCGTTTAATGCGCACCCTCGCACTGTATAGATCTTGTACAGTTAAGTCTCTTCTATAATTTCCATTGCTTCCCGTCGATGAAAATTGTATTTGCCGTATTGCCGGGACTACTTTTACAACCATTCACGCTAGAACAACGGTATTTGCGTTGCTAATATACGTGCTCTGTAACAAGAGGGCGTAAGCTTAGGTGTGAATTTAGACACTTCCCAAGGGATTAATTTTAAATGTTCACCCTTTTGATAATATATTTATTGTAGAGCAATGTCTCCTCTATTAATAAGTTGTATTTCTTGGACACAAAAGTGCCTTTGCTGTACGGCACGATGGCATTTTGAAGACATACACGTTTGGAACATAATATTCGCATTATATGATTTCATATGTCTTATATATTGCCGTGAGGGTGGGATATTTTTTGGCACATACTACAGGGTTGCCATTTAATGTGCACCATCTTCACTGCATAGATATTGTAAAGTTAAACTTCTTCTATCATTTCCATGACTTTTCATTGTTAAAAAGTGTATTTGCTATATTGCCGGAACTGCTTTTAAAACCATCCACGCTATAGAACAACGATGTTTGTGTTGCTAATATCTATTTGTCTTAAGGGGGCTTGAGCGTAGGTGTATTTTGGACAATTCCCATGGGGTTCTCTTTTAACGTTTACCCTCTTGACGATATGGATATTGTAGAGCAATGTCTCCTCTATTAATTACAACGTATTTTTGAAAACAAAAGTGCCCTTGATTTACGGCACGATCGATGTTTGAAAACATGTATGTTTGGAACATATAGTGTATTCGCGTTCATGATATTCAATGTTTTCAATATTATTGCCATGAGGGTGGTGCACTTTGGGGGCACATCCCACAGGATTGGCATTTAATGTGCATCCTCCCACTAAATAGATATTTTTTGAAGCAATGCTTTTCCTATCATTTTCACGACATTCAGTGATATAAAAGTGTGTAGCTGTATTGCTGCAACTACTTCTAAAACCATGCACGAAAGAACGTCGGTATTTGCGTTCATAGTATCCATGTGATGTAATTACGGGTCTTGAGCGGCGGTGTAATTCTGGAGATTTCCGAAGAGATTGCTTTTGAATGTTCATCCTTTTGACAATGTAGTTAATGTAGAGCATTTTTCTTTTTGTAATCATATTGCATTTCTTACAAACAAAAGGGAAATTGCTCTACAACCGTAACGATCGGGAAAATGTGAAGGCATGGGAAATTGAAACATATTTGTGCTATATGCTAGTGCATGTTTCTATATTGCCGTGGGGTTAGATGATTTTGAACACATCCCACTCGGTCGCCGTTGAATGTGCACCCCTTTGACTATAATATGATGATTGCAAAGCAGTGTCTCTACCATTCAAAAATCATGAAAAGTAAAGTGTCTTTACTTGCCACTCGGCAAAACGACTTTACATGCATGTACAAGTGAATTTGCTTTAGCATAAATGCATGTTTTATTAATCTGTTTCAGGACCACAACGGTCAGGGTAGGGGTAATCTGGGCACTTCCCAAGGGCTTAACAAAATATATATTGTAAAGCAACGTGTCCTATATCACCTTAATAGCATTTTACGAACATAAAAGCGCATGTGCTACACAGGCGAAAGAGCTTTTCAGAGGTATGTAACCATGGAACATTTTTCTCGGTTGTATACTGCATGTTTTTCATCGCCTTTAGGATGCATGGAGTTACTTTAACACCTCTCCTAAGGTGGTCTTTGCAAGTAAACCCTTTGGACTGCATAGATATTGTAGATCAATGTTGTTATTTCATCTGTACCCCGGCAACTTTTATAGAAAAAAAAAGTGTCTTGATATGGCAGGAATCCAGTTCAATACAATTCAATTTAATTTTTATTTCATTTTCAACAAGAACAGATCGAGACATCACTTTCTTTGTAAAAGAAAATGAGGTGCGTAAAACTATGTCGAATGAAAAGAATTTACAATGATTATAGCACCGTACGATAATTATACATAAACGTAAAACTCAAGTGATAGTCATAAAACTCAAGGAACGTTTTTTTTTTTTTTTTTTTTTTTTTTTTTTTTTTTTTTTTTTTTTTTTTAGACATGCACTTTTGGAACGACTGTAATTGCGTTGATATTTGCGTTGCAAAGGGTCATGTATAGAGGCAATTAATGTGGGTACTTTCCATATAGCACGCTCCCTTCGAATGATACCCATTTTAACTATGTCAGTGTAAGTCAAAATTGCAGAGCAATATATCGTCTGTTGACTCCGTTGAATTTCATTTAATAAAAGTTTCTTTGCTAGAGGACCAAAGGGACTGTTTAAAGGCATGTACCCATAGAACATCATTATGTATTTGCGTTGGTACATGATTATTGCATGTCTTAGACTGCCTTTGGGTGGGGTAATTTTGGGCGCTCTCCACGTAGTTGCCTTCTTATGTGAACCATTTTCACCCTATAGATATTGTAGAACAAAAAATCTTCTATAACTTCCACTGAATTTTAATGGAAATGAAACTAAAGGGACGTTATGCACAGAGTTTTTTCGCTTCAAACAGCTGTATTCACGTGTGTATAATTATGTTTTGTACCGAGCCGTGAGGGTATAGGGATGAATTCGGGTACCTCCCTACGAGTCGCTTTGACTGTGCACCACTTTTTAAAGATAATTATACACATTGTAGGAAAATGTCTCTGTTAATGCCAATTCTATTTCATGGAAATAAAAAAGTCTTTGCTAGACGGCCAAACGACTTGAAAATAAAATCTCGTACCCTTAAAACAACGGAAATCGCGTTGGTTGATGCATGTTGTGTAAATGGTCGTGGGGATATAATGATCGACTGGGGTGACTTTGGGCGCTACCTACAGGGTTTCCTTTGACTGTGCCATCTTCAATATCTCAAAACCCTCAAGGATGCAAGAGATGAATCATCAAGATTCGAGCAAACCACCCTCCAAGTAGAGTTAATTCATTACAAATTTAGACAAATTATAGATGTTGACACTTGTTTAATTTCGTACTTTTAAGCTATATGTTGGATAACAAACTCTAATTTTTATGATATTATTCATGCTGGTTTACTAAAGCTGTAAAGTTTGTGTTTGGTGAAGAGAAACTGAAATATCTTGAACACTCTTGATATGCTCATATCGGGCACTTTGATGCATTAGAGTATTCCGTTGGCTCGGAACCCTTTGCATATTATGCAAGAGGCCGAGATTATATACGTGGAAATATTTACATCGCAGTAACTCACATTGCAAACATTTTTTTCATGGAAACACTGTATTTTTATCATTATGGGAGCTAATTTGCATACTATGTAAATGAGGCCCAGACTATATGTATATGGAAATAGTTGCATCGCACTAACTGACATCGTAAACATAGATTTCAACACTTTCAGTGTTCCAGTCTTAATCCCAGAAGCATTGTTTTCATGGAAACACTGTATTTTTATCATTAGGCCAATGGGAGCTAATTTGCATATTATGCAAATGAGGTCCAGACTATAATGTACATGTCATGGCGAATGTTTGCATCGCACTAACTGACATCATAAACATAGGTTTCAACACTTTCGGTGTTCCAATCTAAAACCTAGAAGTATAGTTTTCATGGAAACACTGTATTTTTATCATAATGGGTGCTAATTTGCATATTATGGAAATTTAGCCACTATGCCCCACTGGATTTCTTGGGACTTTGAGTAAGGTGTTTGGGAGCCCATAACAAGTAGCACTGCAGTGGAATTTCCTACTGCAATTAGTATAGTGGGTGAAACCCTATTTTGACTGGACTAATGTGATCTATGACAAAATGTGTACAACGGTATCCAGTTTCTGTTAACAGTGCTTCATTTCTTTCAGAAGTACAGTATTTGTTGTAGTAGTCTATCGAGTATAATGAGCTTGCTTTGATATCGTACAGAAATCCATGCAAGACCCATTTCGCTTAGAAACGTCAGTATGAAGCGCCATATAAATGCAATTATTATTATTATTATTATTATTCACCGACATTAATTTCAGTGAGATCAGTGTCAATTAGTGTTTCCAGTTTCACTTAGCAAGTCCTCGTGACTGAAACATAATAAAAAAAAAGTGAGATAGCGAGACTGAAACCAGTGAAGTGAAAATGAAACCAATGAGAAGTTTGGTGAAACACCCTACAGGACTGTAAGAAAGGAACAGCCATGAACTAAGAAGGGGGCTGAGGTGGAGGAGGGTCTCGTCTAATATGAGAAATTAATCTATGTTCTATGCCTAATTGGCTTGAAAAAATGTCAGATTGTCCTATGATTGTGCCAAATGCAAAACGAAAAACAACAAAAAATCCAGCTACTGAGATGGAATATACATAATACACCACTTATAATGAAAATTGTGATATCTGGACAGCTGTGTTATAATGGCTACAGGCAAATTTGAGTGTAACCATGGTAGCTATGGTCTCTCACAGGTTAGGTCTCAACTCTAGTCTATTAGATTTACATACTTATGTAAATTTAGAATGGTGTTTATCGTTGAGAGAGTGTTGCATTTTTTGTTTGAGAAAAAAAAATGTTTTCAGCATAAAGTTGCCATAGAAATGACCTAATTTGGGCTCAGATTTTTTGAAAAGAGGTCACAAATGGGCCCAATTTTGTTTGAAAAGCAGGAAATAGGAAATACATACACTGGCAACTTATCTAATGATTATAATGTCAGTTGTATAATGAACACTTGAGATATCCTAAAATTCTCATTGATTTTTTTGGTTTTGGGGTGGCCATATTGATGACGTCATTTGAGCATGTTCCGACGCAGAAATTTCGGGTAAATTTCACTGGTAAGTTTGTTAAGAAATATACTTTCAAAAACTTACAAAATTTGTTTGTTATACGATAGTTGCCAGTTGACCCCCAAATTCAGCCTCAATCCGCAGGCCTATACAGTTTGTCAATCCGGAAATCGATAAAGGTTCGTATAATCATGAAGCTGTTTTTATTCGGTAAATAATGATAGGAATCTCGGAGGGTTAATCGAAATGTTTGTTAATTGGAAGATGAAAAATAGGTTCGTTTATCCAAATGTGGAGAAACAAATTAACAACCAAATCCTCCAGATTTCAAAACCGCAAAGTAATCGATTTCAACCGAACGAATATTACGCCCATTCCACTTTTAATTATCGGATTAACAAACTTTCGGAATAAGAAAATTTGTAATAAGAAACCTCCTGAAACAACTACGACCTTAAACCTATCACTAAATCATTACTTTGTTAACATGTGCTTTCAAAGTTAGCACAAAGGCACAATTTGATGATCTCTCTGTCTCTTAAATGTTTGTTCATCATGATCACATACCGCCTTAAAAATTCTGAAACTAATGCTGTAAGCTCTGTGTTAAATTTGTAAGACTCTATTTGTCGCTATTAGAGCTAAAAGTTTTAAAGAATAAAGGACACTTTCGAGAATTTGTGACCCGCTACAACAAAATGATCCTAAAGTCGGATGAGGTCGATTATTTGAAAATTGCATGACAAAATTCCCTATTCTTTCTGCTTTAAATTGATATATAACACATCTTATGAAAATAATCGGGTGCGGAGTTATCGATGTTTAAAAGAGAGCATGTCGAGACGTATGGGAAATCACTGTTTCGAGAAAAGCGCTCTAAAAGTTTTCCTTGCGACGCAATCGCGATCAAGGGGCACGTAGTCAGTTTTCACATCCGGACAATAAAAGGTAAACTATAGCAACCCCCGAAATGCTCATTCAAGCACAGCGTCGGCGGTCTCCTCACCGACCAATCAGTGACCAGGATGCCAGGAGAAGCGGCTGGGCATAGCGCACCCCGCAAGCACGCACCAGTCGACTTGGCAGTGTGCGAGCTTCACGCTTCGGTTAGCGGCAAGCAGCAAACTGACCAATGAGATCACTCCGGTCGTTG
The DNA here is from genome assembly GCF_964275005.1 of Diadema setosum. Lineage (NCBI taxonomy): Eukaryota > Metazoa > Echinodermata > Echinoidea > Diadematoida > Diadematidae > Diadema > Diadema setosum. The sequence goes on from NC_092687.1 coordinate 28,479,714, forward strand.
TTAGGGGCGGAGCCTGTCTGTGGCGCTCAATCCAAATTTTCGAACCGGTTTCTGCTTGGTTGAAACGCAAAAAACATGGCCCAGAAAAACGCTATTTTTTGGTCTTTCCTTTCATTATTTTGCTTCAAAATTTTGACAGATGATAGAAGACATGTCAGACTCCAATAATATGTCAAAATCAGAAAATCGTAAGTTTTGACCAATTGTGACCGGCGACAACGGTTTCAGGCAAAAGTCGGGCATTTTGAAAATTCATTTTTTCACTGAATCACATTGCCCATTTCCTAAGCTTTGCATTGATATAAAACACTTGCATTTTTTGGCACCATAAGTGGGCATGGAAAGCGAAATAAAATGCACTTTTTAAGTTGGTAGCCTGACAAAATTGCGAGAAAACGGGCTTTGAAGATTCACCTCTTTCTCAAAGACAATGTCCGAGCGGCGATGCGAGGTGAGAATCACCCATCCGTACGATGGTGCCAATCGATGTTAAGCTCCGCCTCTAGCAACCACATCGCCTTCTGATTGGCTCACTGAGAGAGTCAAATTTCCCGGGCACCCTTCCTAGTAGTCCAGATTCTGGACGTTTTTTTTTTTTTTTATCATTACGCATCCACGCGCGCTCCACAGCTTATCGCGCTATCCCCTGTAACCGCTCGATATCGATGAGGGCGCCAACAAACCTGTCCGAAAAAAACGTCCAGAATGGTTTGACAGTGCGTAGGGTCAAAAGTTCATATTAGGTATGCTGACGTAATGCCCTATCTCTCGCAAGCTCATTGCGTATGCATGAAAACTAAGGGATCGATCACAGAAAGTTCTGTGGGATCGATCGATCTGCAGCCAGCTGTGTGCATTGCACCGTGAATACAGTGCGATCTGCAACAATTACTAATTATGCGCACAGAGATGCCTGCATTTTTGCACAACACACATTATCACAATCAAAGAGCCAACTCTTTGATCATAATGCAATGCGAAACTCGGTACTTCAGTGATCCGTACCATGCATTGTTGCACAGCTGATTCGTGCAACGTTTTTGACTGGCTGAAAGTTATGGTTGCAGTCATCTAGGACCTACTTTCACGTTGTGTTTTGGGCTTTGTTGTGCCCAGATTCGATGATGACTTGAATATTATTCTTGAGATTGGAAATGGCTAGCTACAAATCGCCAGCTCGCCGATGTATGATTTGTGATGTGCCACTTCTAACGTCCAAACACTACATAAAACTACAAAGAACTCTGTGAAGGTCGTGAGATGTGGACCTCAAGAAGAGGTGGAAGATTTGTTTGGCGATGTTATTGTTGGTAAAGAGGATCAATGTGTTTTTTGTTTGTTTGTTTTTTTTTTGGGGGGGGGGGATTGTGCCAATCATGTTCATTAAAGGAAATAATTTTGTCATTAATTATTTTTCATTAATAATATTGTATGATGAAATATTCAGAAATTAAAGAAATTCTTTAATTGACATAGGCACTTGTATGCACCTGTTTTCAATATTATCTGGCCCACTAAGTAACAATGTAATTTTGGAATATAAGCTCAGGGCTGTGAGATGTGGGTTCTATGAACCATACTTAGCTATGGTATACAAGATATCAAGCATATTCAGGGGTGGAGAAGGTGAAGGGGATACATTACACAATTTGTAGTGCAAAGTTTTGAAGTACATGTAAGGAACCAGAAAATGCCTTTTTTGTTTGTTCTTTTCCCCAAATGTTAGTAGAGAGCAGTCTAAATTTAAAGAATTGCACTAAGTTTGTAAAACTTTTATCATTTTATTACCACTTCATGTAGGGCCTACTGGGCAGTTAGACCGAAACTATTTGCTTTGATAATTTCTGTAACAGAGACAATCAGACCAATATCCCTGTTGTAAGAATACCCCGTCATTCAGTCTTTTGTCTGTTAGTCTTCATGATAATAAAGCTAAATTTAGTAAAGCAAGATGAAGACGCCTAAGGGCATTTTTGCTACAGAGATATTGGTAGATTGGTCTCTGCAATTACAGAAGTGAACGGTTTTGGTTGAACTGCCCTTCTGCATATGCATAAATATATATATATATATATATCCAATCATATCTTCCTTTTTTTTTTGCAAACCATACCTGTATTTGCTCAAAATAGTAGCTCCATGTATATAATTAGATAAGTAGGCCTATTCATATCAAAAGACTGTATGACAGAGCAACTTGTTTGTTTCTAATTCACAAACATTTAAGGAGGGATATCAGCATGAAATTATGCTTGGGAAATGTGTAGGCCATGCACACAACACACACAAACGCATACACGCATGTGCACACACACACACACACACACACAAACGCATACACGCATGTGCACACACACACATACACACACTCACGTGTTAGCAATTTGATTAAACCCCCTATTACAATTCACATCCAAATTAAAACATTGTACATAAGTATACTTTGTACATACAGCTGTAATTACAATGTAGTAGACTTTACCCTTTTTTCCACGTTTATGGCGGCTGATTATTGGTAAATAAGTTAAGATTTTTTTTCAGTGTTGAGGTGTGGTCAGAAAATACGTCAATTTATCACTGTTGTACTTTGAAATGTACAATGTACAGTGTACATGTACATTGTACATGTGCAATATATGTTCTGTTAAATACACTGTGTAGTCTTCATTTCATGTCCAGTAAGAGCAGACAGCAAAGTGAAAACAAATGGACTACAAGTAGTGTAATTTGAACATATAATTTGTACATTATTTAATCACATTACTTCTTAAGCCTTCATTATAAAAATTTGGCCATGATGGTAAAACTGTTAATGTTGTACCAACTACCAAGGAAGTTTCAAAGCTAGCATCCCACTCCCAACTGCCAATAATGAGGTCAAAAAGTTGTCACTCTGGGAAGGACGTTCAAAATAATTCCTCAGGTGTATAAGTGCCTTCAAAGTTGGATACTCTGTGCCACCAAGTACTCATAAGGAACTGAAATTAAATGTTCTATAGTTTCTCCATGCTCTTGAAATTCCTTCATTATACACTTTCATTTGTATATGTACATGTACAAGTACTGTAATATCCAATACATTTACTGTATATTCATGATAGTTCATGATCATTGTTCAATAACAGTGCATTATTTCAAACAAAATACATTGTAAACTGTTTGACTCTGAATGTTGATGTCAGAGAAATAACATGATATGTCACATTTCAGTCTGATTACCATGTGTAGTAGACTCTCATTACACATCAAAAACACAGGATTAACACAAACTGGTTACAAGTTATGACAAAGAAATCTTCCTGGTCCCACTGTAGATTTTGTTTTTTCATTTGTTGTGTTTTACAACAATTCTTGGTAAAAAAAAAAAAAAAATGCTTCGAATTTCAAAAAAAGAAAATAAATTCATTGCTACACAGTTCAAACTACAGGTATAAATGTTCATGTGCATTAACAGAACTAGTTTTATTTTTATTAAAATGGGCCAAAGAACATACTGTACTTCTCATGAATGATTTTGTATGTAAAGAAAGTATATGTAAACAAGTTCTTGGTAGTTGTACAACTCAAAAACATACCGTACACATGTGTACACTTGTATGTACATGTATGCATAGATGAATATGCGATGTACAATTACATGTGCAGACAAACGGCATAACAGTTCAATTTTCAAACACCCACCCAAACACCCAAAACACACAGCCCATCCCCACTTGGCATGGTCTGTATGTACATACGTACATGTAGTCCACTACATCACAAAAACACAACCTTGAACTAAAATATTTCAACTTTTCCATAATCTAATCACTTGTAATTACGATATGTACCCATCAACATGTCCAATGAAATGAAAATATTCATGCCTAAAAAACAAAGTACAGTATGATAAGTAGGTGTGTACAAATGAAGAGTTTGTTTGCAAAAACCGATAAGTCCATATTTGTCAAATGGAGATGATTTGCTTCAGAATGGTCTCATATTCAAGTAATGTGCAGTTTAATGCTTCCAGGTTAGCGTCCCTGGTCAGTGACGGAGCATTAATCTGCACATTACTTGAATATGAGACCGTTCTGAAGCAAATCATTTTCACACAACAATAGATATACAATGAACTCTTGAATGAATCCCATAAGGATTGGAACAATCACCTCCCAGCATTTCCACTGATTCCCACTGATCAGTTACTAGCCTTCCCCTTTAATATGTAGTGACCAATATATCATTTAGAAGGTATTATTTTGTACTTTATAACAGATACCGTACTTAAAAATCTTCAAAAATGGACTTATCGGTTTTTGCAAACAAACTCTTCAAATGTACATTGCATTTGCTTCTATGAATAAGAGCAAGGTACAGTAATTGCAGTGATAAAAAGAAAATTATTGCATATGTAGCGTGGAATTGCAAAAATTTAGGTGCACCAGAAACCAATGTACCAACCACTCACCATTACAAACCTTAAGGAGGAAAAACACCCACAGTGGATTCTTGTTTTAAAACAATCATATGAATTCTCTAAAAAACAATTTTCAAAGCCCAAAGGTACAAGCTACATGTACACGTGTATACGTAACATTTTTCAGTTTAAAAAACAAAAAATCTTAGCTACGATGTACAACTGTACAGCATGCAGCTGTACATGATTCTTCATGTTACCAGTATATCTGATAAGGCCTGAAAATTGAGTGCTTTTAAAAAGTGGATATAATCGTCTAGATCACTTGGGCATCCACACAAAACCGTACTGTGTACGCTGCTTACGTCAACACCCAGGCCAGACGCAATGCTAGCTATCAGAACTCTGATTTCACCATCTGTTGCCAACATGCTGTCAACCATTTCCTTTTGGATATCAGTTTCCGTGTTCCAGTGGTACATATTATAAACTTATTAACATACCTGTGGCAACCTTCTGGAAGCAGTGCCATAAAGGTCGCGTACACATTACTGCACAGTTTTCTTACCATCCTTTCACAACATGCACCATGAGATTTTAATAATGCCTGCAGTCTCTACGATGCATATCACATAGCCATAAGACTGCATAATTTTATTCTATAGATGAACAAGTATGAGTACATTTGCATACTGAAGCATGTTCCCATTTGAGTTTTTTCCGAATGTAGTACATGCACATGAAGAATTAGTCTGTGGGCCACAGCGTGTGTCTCGATTGCTCCTCTGTGTAGAGGAGCAAAGCCGACGAGGCACAGGCTGTAGCTCACAGACTAAAGCTATGAAAAGGCAGTAGGCCTATGTGTAATTGCATTTGTATGCGAGAAAGTTACAGTAGTTACTGTACTGTACAAAACAATTAAACCAGTGCAGTTACGGTGTTAACAATTTATCACAATTACACAGGATTTAACTCAGTACACCTAGTAGGAACACTCACAAGATATAGTACTGTAGTAGAAGCCTGCCATGTGTTTACCCTACCCGGCCCAGAGGCCAGACATAAATAGTTTTACAATCATTTTTTGTTGTTCAACTAGGGGCCTACAGTTACAGTTTGTAATGCAAGACAAGAGACACGTAATGAAAGTTGCCTTGACGAATCATTTTTAGAAACTGGATAGATCTAAATTGATTAGCTTACCGCTAGGCTGCTTGAGTCTTTGACTTTGTCACGCAGGCCAAGCAAGATCCACAGCCCTGCTCATCTGGTCCGAAATTAAAGACTTCAAAGGCATGACAGCAGGAGCCACGGCTTTCGGAGAGTCTGGTCCATCATGTAAATCTAGTTTGCGAAGAATATCAACGCATAACGGTGCAGCTTGAGTTGGAACACCACACTATTGCCGAAACCAGTCGGCAGGGAGATAAACAAAAATCATGACCACGCACGGAGAAACGAAACGAGTACGTGCAGTAGGGACTTAGAACTGAGTTCTGGTTCTGCTGCTGCTCCCCGAAACCGTCAACGAATCCAAGCTTCTCAGTAGCACATTGCATTGAATGCTCTTCTCATTATCACTGTCAGAAAAGCGACGTCGAGACGCTGATTTTGACATCCATTGATCATGTAAACAAGATTTGGAGGAAATACTTGAAATGCTGCACAGATTTTGGTCGGAAAACGCAAGACTCGGAATCAATACGAAAAGCACATTGCACAAGCTGTATGCTGTACACGCGATCCGGGGGATCCCCGAATGAGAAGTAAAAGCCACCTCGAAATTGACATGTACGATAGGTCACGTTTCTTTAAATGGGCGAATATTTTTTCTATACGTATTTATCATTTTTTAATTTTCAATTTTTAAATTATTATTTTTTTGTCGAAAAATAGATCCAAATTGTTGATAATTATGATATTTATAATTTAATTTATAACAATTATGGGAACGAGTAGAAGTTCTTAAGTAGTCTTAATCTTACACACGGTTTATGTACGTTCTAATTTCATTCTCCTCTTATGATCTCTAAGATATACTATTTGAGCAATTTTTAATAAAAAGAAAAATAATTTTGAAATGCCAGTAATATATGTTGAGATTAATACCAATATTGGCGTAAAATACGTATGTTATATTGCTAAATGCAATGTACCTCTTTGCAATAAGACTACGAGATTAGAGATCGATCGACTTTTTTTCGATCCCGCAAATTGCCTGCTGGATGCGATCTCATCGACCAATCAGGATGCTCAAAATGAATGAGCGGGTGGGGGTGGGGCCAATTTTTTACGAAATATTTCGGAAAGACTTGGCAAACCAGACTGGACTGTTTTGGAGGTCGAGATGCGTGCGTGCGTGGCAAATAATACACGAGCGTACGGTGGGGCATACGCGTGCTGTAGCGGTGTGTGCGCGCGGTAAATGATCACACAAAACAGTCCAGGCAGTGGACTACCTTCCTAGGAGCTCAGCGTATGGAGCCGAAACACAATGCGCTTCGCTCGGGTTTGTTTTACCATTACGTCTTTCAAGATGGCGGATACGATAATTGCACGCACCAATGGTGTACATGTGTATGGGTGCACGCATTACGCAATGGCATCCACACGCCATGACCATGTGCATGTATCAGGAGCGGGTGGCGAATCCACACATTTACAAATCGCGTTTTCATTGTTGTTGATTTGACTTTATCATTGGCGACCCTTTTGAAGGCAGAAAAATGCCAGTGCTGGCAAAGGTCACGCTTCCTGTTTGTTTTGCTTTTACAAGCCGTGCATAAAAATATGTTGCCTTGTTCGGTGGTGTTAATTATATCAAAACAAACAAACAAACAAACACGACTAGTTAGTTTCGTGGGATCTTGATGTGTAGTATTTGAATATAACTGGTTTAGATTGTGACTTCTCCTTTCCTCTCATCTACCTGAGTCAGTCTGCTGTGATAATTTTTACTACATGTACAAGTAGACTATTGTTTTTTCTTTTCACACGATTATGTCGTGCTAAATGATATTTGTTTCACTTCCGTTGTCGAACATTGCGGTAGAATAGTTTGGATAGAAAGCCAAACGAAGAGCACGCACTACAGCGTATAAACCACTATAACAAGAAGAATGGAGCATGTAATCATACACGCACGCGTGGACAAAGCATTCCCCAAACGCTGCAACTGGTGTCTCCGAAAGCCGAATTATGTAAATGTGTGCGACGCACCAGCCAATCGCATGCGAGACCTTGCGCCGTAGCAACGCTGGGGATATTGGCGCGGTGTTCGAAAGAAGCTCGAAACTGACGGGTGCGATCCAACATAGGGTGCTAAAAATTCCATTTTCGATAGGAGAAACGTAGTCTTATGCTATGAAATTTAGTGTAGATGTAGAAAACCTATCAAAGATTCGATTTCTGCAAAAAACCCAAATCGACAAAAATAATGGTAAAGATCTTTGTACCCCGCCTAGGAGGAAATTTGCTCTTGCGACTTTTGCCTGAAACCGTTGTCGCGGGTCACAATTATGATGCTCTGACTTCAAACTCGATTTTCACGGCTTCGACCGTGCGCGACTTTAGGACCTTTTTGTTTTAGCGGGTCATATTTATTATTTATTTGTTCAAGTCATATTCTCCCTAAAAACATGGGTGTTCTTAATAAACTGAAGAGTGTTTTTCCAAGTCAAATCCTGCTTAATCTTTATTCTACTTTGATTACTCCGCACCTTAATTATGGTATTTTTGTTTGGGGGAATGCACCTAGAAATCTTCCTGATACGATTGTATACTGTTCCGTATTCAAAAACGCGCCATCAGAAATATCAACCGTGTTGGATATTTGTCCCACACGAATGATTCATATTACAATTAGATAAGATACTGAAAACATCAGATTTATTTAGTTACAACGTCGGCATATTTATGTATAAATTTTCTGCCAAGGAGTTACCGGATGTTTTTACTCGCATGTTCAGGAAAAACTATTTGATTCATAATTATCCTAACCGCCAAAGTGACGCATTTCACCTTCCACGTACTCGAACAATTTTCGCTAAAAAATGATAATGTATACGGGCCCTTGATACTGGAATGGCGGACGGGATGACTGCCATTGTCCGCCCCACATTACACACATTGTGAACGCTACTGGTTCTATAACAAGCCGAATTGTCGCTGGTTTCAGTATCTCTGAGAGTGCAAAATGATCACATTTTGAAAATTGCAAGGGTTGACAAAAATAGTCCTAAAATCATAACGCATTAACAAAAACTAAAGAACATGGTGTCAATCTTTTGGACAAAGAATGACCTTTCCAACAGTATGCAAAATTATGATATATTTGCAACAATATTGCTGAAATTAAAGATCTTAGGTGTTCCGTTCTTTTTGGGCCACCCTATATATATATATATATATATATATATATATATATATATATGAGGAGTTTGTTCGCAAAAACCGATAAGTCCATTTTTGAAGATTTTAAAGTACGGTGTCTGTCATGTACAAAATAATATCTTTAAATGATATATTGGTCACTACTGTATATAAAGGTACATTTTTTAAGTTATGGTCAAAAGAAACCGCACTATTATTCTCCTTATTTTTCGTGACCTTTAATCGCAAATATCTCCATTTGGCAAATATGGACTTATCGGTTTTTGCGAACAAACACTTTATATATCGTCGCTGATACGGCGAAGTGACACAAACCCAAATTTTGGTCAGATTTTCGATTTTGAGTTTTTGTCATTAAAAGATTGCTTTTGAGGTACTCAAACAACTATCAAAATTTCGTGCCGTGAAAACTCATATTTTTTTAGAAAAATGAGAAAATGTAAATGTAAAAAATCCCGACCTTGGCATATCGAGAGTTGACGAACTGACGAAAAGCGTGTTCGTCGCTTCGCCGGCTTTTGTTTATGCATGGAGTGAATTGCATGTAAGAAGTTGACGAACTGACGAAATCAAGTCCCTTCCGTAAGTAATCGAAGGAAAATGTAGATTTCGTAGTTTTTCCTCTCATAAATTTGTTTGTAAATGCCTTTAGGACTTATATAATGTACCCTGATAGTATTCAGAAAAGGTACAAATATTCATTTTGTCCTCAATCGCTATGTTTACGATCGTTGTTTAAGGTCTAGGCATCCTAGTCCCACACATACATAAATCTGCTTGTTGACCCTAGCATGTCACGGCGAATCTGCGTGTCACTGTCAGACACTGTTTTACATTTGAAATGAGAGTTACAGTGTGACAACCAATATTTGTCAAGTACTAGTACTATCTAGAGAGTCTGGAATAAATCTATAGAATGTCTGAAATCGTGGTTTAGAGCTGGGACTGAAAAACTAGAAGTTAAGCTAGATTCGTTGATTCAACCCCTTGGGCCCTAGGCCTAGGCGGTCTAAGATAGAATATAGACTTGTTAACGTAAGGCCTAGAGGGAGAATTAGAGACTCTTATTCTTAAATGGTATAACGGTTAGGTGTAGGGAATGTAGTAGAAATTTCTACTACGTACACCTAACCGTTTTACCATTTGAGAATAAGAGTCTTTAATTCTAGGCCTACACTATAGTCTATCCTATTCTTATTCCTAGACCTACCTAGGGGTTCTAGATCAACGATTCTAGTTTAACTTCCAGCTAAATGCCAATGGTATAACGGTAAAACGGTTGGGTGTAGTACAAATTTAAGAATAAGAGTCTTTAGTCAGGCCTACACTAGCAAATCTGGGCCTATCTATAGGCCCATACTTCAATGCTGGTAAAGGAGTAGTACCGGTAGAGTTCTAGTAGAACTAGAAGTATTACTATTAACACTCTAGTATTAGGAGACAACAGGCAACACATCTTAGCAAATCAATTTCATGATGACATGACAACAGTCAGTGATCAGAGTCTGACTGTGGCTGCACTTCAGGCCCTGGCCTAACCGTGTCCAGCCCCACTGGAAAGCCACAGTAGGCCAATATAACTGTACCCTGGATAATAATGGTACAAATGGTTCCTCAGACAGTGTAACTCAGGCCTGGGGACTGTTGGTACCAGCATATTGATCATTGTTTAACAAAACTGGTGGGGATATTGTAGCTTTAGGATTTCTTCTTGGTACCCGTAATCCTTAGACATATCTAAAAATATGTTGTAGGCATTTGACAAAGTGTAGGCCCTATGGCAGTCAAAGACAAAGCTAGTGTAGGTGGTCATCATCCAAGTTCTTCTCAATACTGCCAATGTGTGTATGAATAATAGATACCACTTGGTCTAGATCCTATCACTGTAAAACTAGTAGTTACGTGTACCTACTGTACTAGTGTACTTCTCTAAACTATGCAAGAATTTATTTATAAAATCTACAGTAGATAAACATAAAGATTCAGACCACAAAAAAAAACTGTGTCTAGATATATCTTTATAGATACAGATCTGAGGTAGATGTAGACCTTGTAACCAGGATGCTCATTGATAAGACCTAGTATAATCTGAGGTCATTAATCCTAAACTATGGGCCTACATTTTGAAATGAGACAACACAAAATTAATGAATTGTCTTTTTGTTCAATAATCAAAAACTTCAACAAAAAAAAAAATAAGGTCTATGTACATGTGTAGTGCATAACCATGTTAATAGATTTCAAATTTGATACAGATGCCAGAAATAACATGTAATGTATGTAACATAATATACTCAAACAAGAGCTGTGATGCACACTTTTTTTATTTTGTATTCACATCATTGATTGCAGTTTTACAACCAGACTTCTGAACCTTGCTACAAAGCCCAGAGTCAGACCGCTGAACTTTAGCCGGCCCAGAACCAAGCTGCTGAGTACGTCCCCACAAGAGCTAGACTTCTATGGAAGTCCAGCGAGCTCATCAAGATTCATCTAGGGCAAAATGCAAGTGTTTTAGTTTAAACTTTTAACTACTATACAGCATTATGCGTATTTTCTAAAACTGCAATTACAACATTGTCTCTGAATTTTTAGTTGCATAGTCACAGTCAGGAGAAGTTAAAAAGAAACAATGGTTGTTGTTATGTCAAACTAAATAATTGAAAATAAGCATTCTTTTTTTTTTTTTTTGGTAGTCATAATGTTGTAATCAAAAGTGACACTTCTAGGAATTGTATGCATTTTTTTTTTAACTTCACATACTGATCAAACCAAAAAGATTAATATCATGAAACTGGGTGGACCCACTTGTCTTCATTTAAAGAAGTCAATTTAGACCTGTGGGAGGGGGAAGGGGCAAATACTGTATAAGGGTCAAGAGGATCAGGATGGAAAGTTGTCATAAAAAGAAAATATGCTGAAAGCAAACAGTCATCAGATGACAATTACACTGACAAGTATTTCTCTGTTTTCATTTGTTATCGCAGGGCTGCACACTAACCCATTTTTTCTGCCGGTCCAACCTGTCTCTGTCGGACCGGTAAATGCCCCGTTTTACCATTTTTTACCGGTCCGAACAGAAAATTTACCGGTCAACAACGACAACCTAAAAAAAAACATTAAATGACTTGCAAACTTATTTTCTTGTTTTTTTATGGACGTACGCCCTTACCCATGTGCATTTTACAGATTAATATTCTTTTTTTAAACTTGCATTATTTATTGCACAAGAAATAGGAAAAAAAATAGGAAAAAATAGAATGTTTGTTTGTGAATTACAGTGTAAAATGATAATGAACAAAATCAGATTGTATCAAATGCGTTTGTGACTTTTTCTAAACATCGGCGCACGAACTTGCTGCGTAACCTGCTCTTGGTGGTCAGTTGGATTGCGACGATTTAATGAATTATTTTACCTGTGATATTTTCTGATGCACGCGCTACAAGGGATTCTTTATTTTTCTCCCGATAATCTATTCGCATTATGCATGCGTTCTTGAAAGGTACACGACATGCAGGGCCGAATTCGCAATCCTTTTTGCGCCCATTTCCACCTCAAATATTAGCGGGATTGTGACGATTTCATAAATTATTTCGGCTGTAATATTTTCAGATGCAAGCGCCAAAAGAGGTTGAAAATGTGTCCTTTATTTTTCCCGATAAACTCTTCGAATTTCGTAAGTGCGTTCTTAAAAAAAGATGCACCACATGGCCGAATTCATGATACTTTTTGCGCCTATTTCTACCTCAAATATCAGCGGGATTGTGACGATTTCATAAATTACTTCGACTGTAATCTTTTATGATGCAAGCGCCAACATAGGTTGAAAATGTGTCCTTTATTTTTCCCGATAAACTCTTCGAATTTCGTAAGTGCGTTCTTAAAAAGATGCACCACATGGCCGAATTCATGTTACTTTTTGCGCCTATTTCTACCTCAAATATCAGCGGAATTGTGGCGATTTCATGAATTACTTCGGATGTAACTTTCTGTGATGCACGCACCGGCGAGAATGGTTGAAACTGCGTTCTTTATTTTTCTCCCCATAATCTCTTCGCATTCCGTACATGCGTTCTTGAAAGGTATACGACACGGCCGAATTCACGATCCTTTTTGCGTCTATTTCTACCTAAAATATCAGCGGGATTGCGATGATTTTATGAATAACTTCGGCTGTAATCTTTTATGATAACGCACCAAAATGGGTTGAAAATGTGTCCTTTATTTTTCCCGGATAAACTCTTCGCATTTCGTAAATGCGTGCTTAAAAGATATACGACACGGCCAAAAACCATGATTCTTGTTTTTGCGCCTATTGTTTCCTCAAACTTCAACGGGATTGCGATGATTTCATGAATTATTATTCGGCTGTAATCTTTATGATGCACGGGCCAAAAGGGGTTGAAAATGTGTCCTGTATTTTTCTCCCAATAATCTCTTCGCATTTCGTACATGTGTATACGACACGGCTGAATTCACGATCCTTTTATCGCCTATTTCTACATTAAATATCAGCCGAATTGTGGCAATTTCATGAATTACTTCAGATGTAATCTTTTGTGATGCACGCACCAGCTAGAATGGTTGAAAATGCGTTCTTTATTTTTCTCCCCATAATCTCTTCGCATTCCGTACATGCGTTCTTGAAAGGTATACGACACGGCCGAATTCACGATCCTTTTTGCGTCTATTTCTACCTCAAATATCAGCGGGATTGCGATGATTTCATGTATGACTTCGGACGCAATCTTTATGATGCACGGGCCAAAAGGGTTTGAAAATGTGTCCTGTATTTTTCACCCAATAATCACTTCGCATTGCGTACATGCCTATACGTCACGGCCGAATTCACGATCCTTTTAGCGCCTATTTCTACATCAAATATCAGCGGGATAGCGATATGTCATTAATCATTTCGGATGAAATCTTTAGTGATACATTCACCAGAAGGGTTGAAAATGCGTTCTTTATTTTTCTCCCGATAATTTCTTCGCATTTGTGCATGCGTTTTCAAAATTATACATTGCATGCAGGGCCGAATTCGATATTCTTTTTGCGCCTATTATTGTTTACTCAAATTCCAACGGGATTACGAAATTTTCATGAATTACTTTTCGGCTGTAATCTATATGATGCAAGCGCCAAAAGGGGTGAAAATGTGTCCTTTATTTTTCTCCCGCTAATCTTTTCCCATTTCGTACATGCGTTCTTAAAAGGTATACGACACGGCCGAATTCACGATCCTTTTTGCGCCTATTTCTACCTCAAATATCAGCGGGATTGTGGCGATTTCATGAATTACTTCAGATGTAATTTTTTATGATGCACGCACCAGAAGGGTAAAATGTGTTTTTTATTTTTCTCCCGATAATCTCGTCGCATTTGTGCATGCGTTTTTGATAACCAACACGGCATGCAGGACTAGATTCAAGATCCTTTTTGCGCCTATTATTTCCTCAAATTTCAACGGGATTGCGTTGATTTCATGCACTCACCAAAATGTGTCCTTTATTTTTATTTTTTTTCCTCTCCTCTGTAATCTCTTCGCATTTCGTACATAAGCTTTTGAAAGATACGAAGCGGCCGGTCGAATTCATGACCCTTTTTTGGACGATTTCTACCTCAAATATGTAAGCGGGACTGCCATGATTTCATGATTTTTTTTCCCTCCCTAGTATTATCTCTTCACATTTTGTGCATGCGTTCTTAAAAAGTACACGGAAGAGCCGATTTCGTGATCCTTTTTGCGCCTATCTTCATTATGAGACCATTCTGAGCGAATGAAAATATTCATTTGTGAAATGACTGTGTATAATGAAAATGAACGCAATCAGATCCATTTACTGTATCGCTGAATATCGAATGTGTTTTTACTTTTTCTAAAAATCGACACAAGTAAATTAGTTCTAACATAACTGCCACGCTGCTGCGAAGCCGGGATCGGATCGATCTTGCGTTAAAAAATCATGAGTAAAATGACCCAGAAATGCGTGCGCTTCTATCAATGCTTCTTGTCTGGCATGACCGCCGATCGCAAGCAAACGAAAAGCAGTTACACTGTACATGCTCTGCATGTATTGCATTGCACAGCAGTGCGTGAGCAGCGCCAAATGCGCAAGCGAGGGCGAATAACTGGTCGACTGCTAGTGCTCAAAACTAATGTATGTTTACTGTACAAAGTGCACCGGTAGACATAAACGAAAACTTGCGTAAAACTTGTTGAACAGTGCGATATCTTGCATTCTGTTTCTCCCTGATCGGGGCTGCTCTTTTTCTTTCTACTGACCCCACCAATGCTTTTTTTTTTTTTTTTTTACTGGTCATGTCGGACCGGTAACTTGTGGATTTCCTGAAAAGTTACCGGTCCGACAGTGACTTTTACCGGTCTTTGACCGTCGGACCGGCGCCAGTGTGCAGCCCTGCTTATCGTCAATGATTGTTTCCTAGCACTAGAAACAAACTGAGTTATAAAGTATATACAATAGTGTACTGTTCAATTTCCTTAATTCAGTACCGAAATATTTTCATGCTCTTACAAAGCTGCAAACAGGAATACCCTGCATTATCTATGATTTGAAACTAGTACACCTTTTCACAACTATGCATTTCCTCAGTTTATTGTTGGTTGCAAATAGATTCTTTGAGGGAGACTGCCCAAAAGCATCTCCAACATGCTTCAATCACCCTGCAAACTGCAATACATGTGTATGCTTTTAATCTGTATTATGATATAGACCCAAAAATATAACTCTCCTTGCATTTGAATGAACTTTAAACAGTCAAGGACCAGACAATGGTAGAACTTCATCCAGCTGTAGAGAGACAGGCTGCAGCTGAGTCTCATCCAGGTGTATGGCGCGACTGCAGATGAACTTCACCCAGCCAAGAATCAGACTGATACACTCCATCCAATTCAGAGGTAAGGGCAGGAGAGCAAGGTGTTCATCAAATGGTCAAGTGACTTTGGGATGGACGTCCTGCTGTCTTTATTTGGTATGTTCAGTAATTTGAGAAATATTTCATAGCTCCTAATACAAACTTGTTCTTTGATGTACTGTGATTATTTGTGATTACAACCCCCATTTCTTATATCGAAACAACTTCCTGCTATTACAATGTTGAAAAAAACCCAATATTCTGCAGAGTTAATCATTTCAACCTGTAAAAACTCCTTATTACAGCTTGTCACTTGATACTAGTAAATCATTCAATCTTTCAACATCAGTTGTGGGGCTTTTCAGTTTGATGTTATTGCTAGTTATAGCGAAAGCTAGAAATACACCCATTTCTAACATACTTTCTAATCATACCATGTCAGGCACTCTGTGTTTTGTTTGTATAATTTTAGCTGTTCTTGTATTTGAATAAACTCCAAACAGGCAAGGACCAGAAAACAGGTGAACTTCATCCATTTCAGAGTGAAGGACTAGGGTCAAGGTGCAAATGGAAAAGTCCCAGACATGGATATTCCACTGTCTTCATTTGGTATGTTCAATCATTTTTTTTTTTTTTTTAGCTCTTAAAACAAGCAATGGACTAGAAACTGTATATTGACATCCATCTATAAAAGAACACAGGCATGCTTTTCTCAAATAATTGAATCTGAAAGTATTAAGACTTTCCCTAAATAAACACTTCAATAAAGATTGAAGTCAACCAATTTCAGGTGATGGCTTATGAGATGCAAGGAATTCATTCTTTCATATTCTAGCTATTATTGTAGCCTAGGTGACAGGCCATCTTACCTCTTATGTGGACTGTTCTATAAAGAAGTAATGAAGAAACTAGTGCATTTATAGACCCCGTTTGGATGTCGTTTTTATGCTGAAGTCTGTGTAGTTCGTAATTGGGGCTTCAGTATTGCTATCAATAAATGAAGAGTTTGTTTGCAAAAACCGATAAGTCCATATTTGTCAAATGGAGATATTTGCGATTAAAGGTCAAGAAAAATAAAGAGAATAATAAGAAAATTTTGGCTTCTTTTGACCATAACTTCAAAAATATACCTTTATATGTAGTGACCAATATATCTTTTAAAAGGTATTATTTTGTACTTTATGACAGTGACCGTACTTCAAAATCTTCAAAAATGGACTTATCGGTTTTTGCAAACAAACTCTTCAAATGAAATAAATGCATTGGCATAGCAATGCAGCTGACTTGTTGCATAACCTGTTGAATCATATTTCATTTTTATCTCGGAACCTCCAATTTACACGAAGTAAGTTACAATGCTGTACAACAAAAACAAAAAATCGATTTAGTGTTTGCTGACATGAATGTAAATTTCCGTCAAAGGAGTGTCTTTATTTGTAATCACATTCCCACATTGCATGTGGGTCATGCCTATAGAGAAAGATTTGTTGTTATCAGAATGAAACTGTGAGACGAAGAGACAAAGTCTCGTGTATGAAAATCTAGACATGTTTTTGTTGTTGCTTAATTTATAACTGTTGTTAACATATCACTGAGCACTGAAAAGCAGCTCTGCATATCTGTGCTAGTTGTGTGTGTATTCATTCAATCGAAACCTTAGCTACTTTTACCATTCTGTATGAGGCATAGTGAATGTTATTTGAGTGTCATAAAATTTCAGGATGTTACCAATGTTAATTGCATTTCTGTATTTTTTCTTGTTTCGCTTTTTTCTTTCGTTTTGTTTCTTCCTTTCTCTTCTTTTAAACATAGATTCTCAAGGCATGTACCTTGCTGAGGGTGATGCATACAAGTTGAGTGCAAGATATGATGGTTTTGGCTGCTATGATTTTTTTTTTTCTTTGCTTGCAATGTGATGACAGTCGTAAATGCAGATTTCATAGTGACTTTTTAATAGATCATTGTGACAAAATCTTCCAACACAACAAAAATTTCTGAAATACTATGTCTTTCAATAGTACATGTAAGTTCAAATTCAAATAAGTTCAATATCAAGTCTTTTTAGGCTATCATGTGAAAAAATAAGAAAAAGTATATTGTTGTGTGGTGTAGTTCAAACACATGATAATGAATTTCAAATTCCATGTGTATGCTACAAATAACACGTATAATGTCAAATTTATAAAACATGTTGACTGTTTATTTTTTGACTGATTCTTTAATATGTGTTCACATTAATATTATCAGCTTTATCTGATAATCCCTTCACTACTGTTGCTATGGAGCTTTCCATTATACTTTTGTCTCTTTCATGGTACTGGTAATTTTAAAGGGACTGTGCAGTACTGGTTGAGGTAGGGATTCATGTTTTGAACATTCCTAAGTGAGATAATGAAAAGCCTCTTATGAAATATGAAAGAGCATGTAATTTCAAGAAGGATTCAACGTTTATTTGATGAAAATTGGTTTTCAAATGGCTGAGATATCCCAAAATGTGCTAATAATAAAAGGCGACATGCCCCAACTTTATTAGTATCTGTTTGTTTCACTTTGTTTTTTGGATATTTCAGCCATTTCAAAACCGATTTTCATCAAATAAACTTTTGATACCCCTTAGAACTGCATGCTCTTTGACATCTCATAAAGTGGTTTCTGAATATCTCACAAAACGTTAAAAGCTAAATCTTCACCTCGACCAGAACTGTGCACACCCTTTAATCTCTTAAGTAGACCCGATACTTCAGAGCCCATTTCTCAGTATACTTTTCCAGAGTGTGTACTTCTTTCCAACATTCAAATAGGTTAGAAGAATCAATTTCAATTGAGTTATAGACCATTAAAGGCTGAGAGTGTGCTTATGCAGAATGTACTATTTAACCAAAAATCCATGTTTGAGGATTTTTTTTTAATGTAGGGTAACAATTGTAGTATTAGGCATTGAGCTACAACCAGACTGTTGCGATCTAACCCATGAACTTCATTCAGAGTTTTGTCGTAGATGAGTCCATAGGCGATGGTATAAGTGCTCTGCCAGATATCAACCAAACCAGAAAAAAGACAAATCACCTTTGAAAAAAAAAGCAAAGTAAACAAAACAAAATAAAGCAAAAACAAAACAGAAAAAGAATAAATAGTATAGGGGTTAATCATAGCACCAGGAAAGTCAAACGGATTCATAAGCGAAAGGAGGAATTTTAAAATGGACAAATGCAAATCTCTTTGAGCTTGATTTTATCATTATATCATCATTACTATTGTTATCATTATTATTATCATCATTTTCATTATTACTATTATTATTATCATCATTGTTACATTGATACAGAGAACCTCAGAGTGCAATGAATGTGAACTGGAACACATGTCAGTATATGCGAGTAAATCTCTGCCATGATAGATTTGCTGGCAGTTCAGCTGCTTTCTTGATTTGCTTGATAAACTATGAAAAATATCTCTAATGATTATGAAAGATATGTTAGCCATCTATTGTCATGTTGCCATGCATTCTTAGTATTTCTACTTCCAGGCGTGTGACAGCAAACTTTATGTAACCCAGTTAGTATTTATTTATCTGTGCAATTTCATTTGATTTGTTTTTTTAATTCAAGTTCCATATTCCACATTCCATTTTCAGGTTTCATATTCCATTTGATTTCAGAGTAAAATATGTATAACACAGCTTTCAATTTTAGACATAATTTCACAAATGCATAAGGGCATGTAATATAATGATGTGTAAATATGAGGAACCTACTAAAAGCAATGCTTGTAGGATTTGAAAAGAAGAATAAAGAATAGCTTACTAATCACTGTACTCCTGTAATATAATAAATCTAAAGTGATTTTCAACTCGTAAGTTATTGGGTGACAAAATGCTCTTTTGTATTTGTGTATGTATGAGGAAGAGATTGTGTGTGTGTGTGTGTGTGTGTATTCTTGTCTATGTCTGAATGTTTCCTTGAGTTTTACATTTTGATTACAAGTGTACTTCCTACTGTTTTGCAAGTTCACTTGCAAAATCACCAAAAAAAAAAATAAATTCTGCAATATAACCAAATATGATATGATGCAAAACGGTGATGATAAGTTTATTTGCTAGCTGAGAGTTGTGTGAGAGAGACAAAGGCGGCATGTACGTATTTTCCTAAGAGCCCCTCTTTAAATTTCCTTTACGTATCGTTCCCACTAAAGGACAGTGTTTGGTGAGGTGGTTCCCCCCATTTACGCATTTAAATAGAGACGACACATTTGATATAGAAGGATACAGAAAAAGATATACTGAAACATTAAATAGACCGAAAGTCATAGAGCTCCAATGTGCAAGACGGAATCACACCAGAAAATGCTAGAAATGATGGAAAAAACACTGACCTAATGAACACTACAATGTTTTTTTTTTATTGTTGCTTTTCATGTTGAAGTTTTTTTTTTTCTTAAGAACCAAATGATGTGAAAAAGGGGAAGAATAGAGAGCACATAGGTACATGTACATAATATATTAACAAGAACACAAGTTGATTTGTCAATGAACCATGCAAATCCACAGAACGAGGGGAAAAACAACAAATTACGTCTATATTATTTTTGTTGTTTTCTGCGTGGTACCTGGTCTAAAACTCCAGGCATGACAAAAGAACATTTACATTTTTAGAGCATGGGCCGAACCATGTAATAAGTGACAAATATCATCATTCCCATTGACTTACACGCGTTGCGCCTACGCGCCGAGATTCGACGAAGTGACGCACAGCGGTATTTGTCGGTATTTGTCACTTCGTCGTACTCGCCCTTATACACGGGGTCTATGGAGATCGCAAAAAGGGGGCGACGAACTGACGTTCCTTGTTTCCACATTATTCTCATTAACAGTAGCCTTTGTTTCTCTGTGAAAACAACATTTTCTGAAAGCATAACTCTTACTCTCACCTTTCCAAACATCTCATCAGTTTGATGGGGAGAAGGTATGAAATTAGTGCATTGACGCTACCCATTTTTTTCAAATGCGATTTTCTCGGAATTGTGTTTTTGCGCTGCGCGGCGGTTTTCGTCGGTTCGCCGTATCACCGACGATATATGTATGTATGTATATATATATATATATATATTATAAGAAGCTCGGAAGTACAGGGTCTTTTGAAGCTCTTAATCTTTACCAAACCACACTATGTGCGGCGAATGGGACAAAAACACGGTATAAACCACTTGAGCAACAACAATGCCAACTTTTAAAGCAGTAAAATTATTCTTTCTAAAGTTATTCGAGTTAAAAGTGAAGAGTGTGCCAAGGATTTTCAAGAAATCAAAAGGGGCTTCAAAGACATAATTGATCTCAATACGTTAGACAAAAACCACACTTTAACATTCGTTTTACGACCCCAAACTTAGGAATAGAGTAAAAGAAGAAAAGCGCTTTCAAAAACTATGGAAAACTGAAGATTAACTTTCTTGTAGTTTCAACTTTTTTGAGTCCTGATATACTAGTTGCGACTTTATTGGTTTTTCGATGCACGGTCACATAAGAAATATGAACGTGAAAAAAGACATGTTCTCTTTCCTTACTTTTTTTGAAGAGTGTGATATGATCTCTTGACAAAGGGCAGCGCCCCCCTCCCCCCCCCCCAAAAAAAAAAAAAGAATGACATGTGTGCTCTCTAAATAAACTTCTGATATCGTGAGAAATTTCTGCAGTTCTGTTCTACTATTATCATAATCCTTTTTTTTTTTTCAACATGATGACTACGAATTGTTTAGCATTTACATACGCTGTATAAAAATATTACCCCATACAACAAAACGATCTGAAAGTCGGGGGAGGACCATTTTCAGAACATTGACATTAAATTATTTCCTTACTCTTCATCTTTAATTTCATGTAAAAGCCGACTCACAAAAGTATTCGGTGGCGATGAAACAACGATTTAGGATGCTTTAGGAAATAAGCTTTCGATAAAACCCTATCATGATCAAGGGTAGGTAGGATAGGGTTCACCTCTTGACAATAGAAGGTTTGCTCCCATCAACATCCCTGAAGTCCATTCAAGCTTACCGCGAGCGATCTATCAACGACCAGAATGCGACGCACTGGCAAATAAGATCAATCCCTCTTTGCTAGGCGCGGAGTCCACCTGCAGCGCCAAATCCAAATCGTCGGGACGTGTCTGTTCCATTGTAAGTCGAAAAATCATGGTACAGACAACGCTAATTTCTTGCCCTCCTTTTAATCATTTAGCTTCAAAATTTCGTCAGATGATAGATGATACTGTAGACTAAAAATTTATTCCAAGAACAGAAATTCGGTAGTTTTAACCGATTCTGATGATCTGACTTGATCTGATAAATTGGATTTTCTCGGCTCAGCCGTCAGCGACTTTAGGATCATTTCGTTGTGGCGGACGACATTGCAAACAGGTAGACCCTATACAAACATTGTAATGCTTTTTTTTTTTTTTCATTTTGAATATACCACAGCTGAAGGCCATTACTATCAATGGAGTGGCAGTGAAAGAGTTGATTGGCCAGTGACTATGAGGAAGGCACGACGATCGGATGTGTTCGTATTTTGTTTTATTTTGTTTTGTTTTGTTTTGTTTGTTTGTTTGTTTGTTTTTCAAACAAGCTTACTGACTCTGGATATTAACCGGATTGTTTCTTACGATAGGATGCGTGATTATTGCACTGAGAATGGTTTTGCCATGGTGACCACTCGTGAGTACTTCTGCATTCAAAACAATGCGATTGACTTTATTGCGAGTGTGATAACTTAGGAAAAAAGAATGTGAATGTACAGACGATCGATGTAATTCTGAATTTTTTAAAGACAATGAAAACAGGTATATTTCTCGACATTGGCATCCTTATACTTAAAATATGTTTTGAGCCTTTGAACTTTGTAGGGGATTAATATGCAATCGAAATGATTAAGGTTGCTCCAGATGAATTCTCCAAACTTTGAGGTTGCTGTGTCATTTCATTGCCGTTTCGTCACTAGCTGTTGGAGCGCGTATTTACATGTACCTGTGTAATGATTTGTTTCGGCATAATTTGCAAGGATCAATTCCGCACACTGCTAGATTTGTCTCTCGACTCCTCCTGATAAAGTGGGCACATTATTTAGTTATTTGTTCGTTTCAATACCGGCTTTTCTGTTGTGGATCCTATATTTACATTACTTTCATTGTTTTTACGCAGTAGTTGCAGCAGCTCAGAATTTGAGAGAACACACGGGATTGGAGCATGCCACAACCGGCTTCCAAATAACAGCAAACAAGCTAAGATGGAAATGCGTACAAGAGAACTGATTTTCTCTTGGATCGGAAAGGACAACAGGAAATACTTGAAGAAGACCGGCCAATACAGGAGCGAGTCACGGCATCCGATGAGGCCTATGCATGTCAAACATTGCATCCATAACAAAAAGTCACACCGTTCTTTTAGGAGACATCCATAAGGAAGTTCCAATGAACCAATGATGTAGAGAAGTACTAAGGCCAAATAGAAAGAGGATGTATGAGCCCGGATACTGATGACAGTTGAAAAAAAACTCCTTAAAATGCACACGGACTAGTAACGATTTTGTCACGTGGAAAGACGGTGCTGTGAAGTTGTGATTGTTTTCTGCATCTGAGACATTTTGTGGATCTCTTGTATTCGATCGTCCTCCTCGGCAATCCAATTAATTTTAATCGCGCTTGTTTAGGACAATTTTTCAAATCTTTATTCTCTTTCCGCTCTCTCTCTCTCTCTATCTCTGTCTGTCTGCCAGTAAGAGTGAGTTCTACTTTTGCAAGGCCTAATTTGAAGTCATCTATTATTGCAGTCGTTTATCGTTCCTAACTACAATCTCCTCTTTACGCTCTGGTGAGCCCACGCATGTCGTACCTCGCGTAACCCGTGAACTTCTCGTCCTTTGCCAACTCCTTAATTGTTCATATCAGTCTCTTCCTGATATTGCTTTTCTTTTTTTTTTCCTGGACACCAGTCTTGTGTTTGTGTGCATGTATATTTCCCTGCTTTTCTTTTCCCTTTTTCTAAGGTTATGTGACTATTTATTCATTAATAACCCGTGGTGTTCCGCAAGGTTCTATTTTAGGTACTTTATTGTTTTTGATTTATATTAATGATATTGTTCAAAGTTCTACTATGTTTAAGTATGTGATGTATGCTGATGATACTACTTTGTTTTATACTCATCCAAGTTTGATTGATATTGAGATTAAAGTTAATCAGGAGTTAGATAAAGTTAGTAATTGGTTTAAAGTAAATAAATTAATTGTTAATTTTGTTAAGACAAATTATGTTATATTTCACCGTAATGTTTGTGATGATAATTATATTTTTGATGATGTGTTATGTTCTATTGATTTTGTTCCTCTAAAGAAAGTTGATTCGGTAAATTTTCTTGGTGTTTATATTCAGAGTAATATGCATTGTGATGTACATATAACGAATGTAGCAAATAAGGTATCTAAATGTATAGGTATATTATATAGATTGAAAAATATTCTTCCAGAGTTTGCACTTTTTTTGCTGTATAATACATTTATGCTTCCGTATCTTAATTATTGTGTATCTGTATGGGGTAAATATAATAAAACCAAGATAGAAGTTTTACATAAATTGCAGAAAAAAAGCATTACGAATATGCTCTGGTAGTCATTATCTTGCTCATTCGGCTCCTCTTTTGCGTAAATTTAATACTTTGAATATATTTGATTTGTATACTTATAATTCCGGTGTTTTGGGATTTTATTATTTCAAAGATATGTTACCTCATAATATTTCATGTATGTTTTCAACTAATAATGAAATTCATAAATACAATACACGAAATTGCAATAGATTTCATATGTGGGTAGTAAAAACAAATCTGGTTTCAAACTCCGTACGTCACCAATTTCCGTTAATCTGGTATTCAATTCCTAGAGATATTTGTTCACGCAATAGCCTGTCCTCATTTAAGAAATTTTTGAAAATATACCTTCTAGCAGATCACACATAGTCATAGTCAATTTATCATATCATTTGTCTTATGTTTTTGTTTTGTTTTGTTATGTTATGTTTTGTTGTATTTGTAGGTTTTTCTGTCCATGTCTACACTTTGTACATTAAAAAATCAGTTATTTTGTGCATAATCGTAAGGGAACGTACTTCACAAGGCCTTTTGGCTTTTCTCAAGTTCTCTTTTTTTCATTTTCACTGTTATGTGTAAATGATTGATTATCCTTTTGTGTATTGTAAAGTCCAATACTGTTGTATTGTTTTATCCGAAAATGAGATGAATAAACGAATTGAATTGAAATATTTTTTGCTTCGTAATTAGTAACTAACATTTGTTAATGAGGAGACTACATACAAACCGTGCTTTTTAGCATTCCCCCGCATTTACATTACTTTTGAGTCGGTATATCATTAGAGTTACAGCATTTATTGTGTTCCATTTCCGGTGTTTTCCTCGATAACATTCTTGAACTGTTCCTACACATGAAGATCAGTGATAATTTTAAGTAGTTTTGTTCGGTGATATACGCAAATGTATTTGAGCCTCACAGCCTCGCCATCCCATGTTATCTCCATCCTCTTGGGTCTTTAAATTCCCACGATCAATCACATTTCTGACAGATTATAGCTTAGTAATTTGTTTTTTTTATTTACAATTTTATTAACGTGCTATTTAGCTGTGACGAGTTACAAAACCATGGATTGATTATGATACGCAGGCGAGATGTGCTTGCTATTTTTCTTGTTGAAAACGTAGATTTTTTTTTTAAAGTTGTCTGTTAGCTTTTCTGTTTGCGCACATCACACTATTCTCATGGGCCATATAACGACTGTAATAATTCAAACGTACTGACTGTTTTGACTCTAAAAAGAAATAGATCTACTCGATTATATAAAACGGCCTGGATTTTAATTTCGTAAACTTATACAATTTACAGAGTTACTGCCAGCACTATGTAGCCGCCCTATTATTCCTTTAATAAAAAATTTTGCTTATTTTCTTTCATGTTTTGTCTGTCTGCAGCCCCGTTCTGTCGTCACGGGTCAAGACGTTAAGGCGAAGACTAGCTCATTCCTAACACAGGAGCTTGGCCTCCATAGGCATAGAACAGAAGGGATATGAATATTACTAATAACATCACAATGAGTCTTCAGAAAAAAAAAGAAAGATAATATGAAGAGTTTGTTCGCAAAAACCGATAAATCCATATGATAAATCCAGATTAAAGGTCAAGAAAAATAAAGAGAAAAATAAGAAAATTTTCGCTTCTTTTGACCATAACTTCAAAAATGTACCTTTATAATGTAGTGACCAATATATCATTTAAAAGGTGTTATTTTGTACTTTGTGAGAGATACCGTACTTAAAAATCTTCAAAAATGGACTTATTGGTTTTTGCGAACAAACTCTTCATATACACATATATATATATATATATATATGCGCCATTATGTGTTTATAAAATATTGCCAGTCAATACAAACCATATAAGAAGAGAACATTAACATTAACATTATTTGCATGTGAATGCGTGGATGCGTAATGACAAAAAACGTCCAGAATCTGGACTACACCATATATAGTGGTAGAGGTTTGTAGAGTGGAATTTGCTGATCATTCGGATACACCATTCCTATTGCAATGTTAAACGGATAATGTAACAAACTGTGTGTGTGTTTGTTTGTATGTATGTATGTGTGTGTGTGTGTGTGTGTTTTGTCTTACACACTGTATGTTGATGTGGACTGTATTTCTTTCTTTTTAAACCCCCGCATGCACGATGTGTATAAGGGGGTACATAGGAATCAGCGTGTGGTCAGTCGGTCGGGCGGTCCATTGCAAATCTTGCGTCGTTAACTCCCCCCACTGTAACAGTTTTGAAGCAATTTTGATGACACTTGGGGTACATGATTATTGCAGATGTGCGAGACATTTTGTATGTGTGTGTGTGTTTGGCGGAGAAAGCGTTGCTATGGTAGCCAAAATGTTCCTAAAACCTTGCGGAGTGAACTATTTCCGCAGTATTTAAGCAATTTATTTCAAATACCTATAATGATCTATAGGTTAAAAAATGCAAGACACACTTTGTCTTTGTACCCGACCCATTACCTATGGTAATAGCTAACTTCTTTAAAAAAAACTTGTGGAGTAAGCTTCTTCGACAGTTTTGAAGCAATGGAACTCAATTTTGGTGTGCCAGAAGACATTGAGGAGTAGATGTGCAGAATATGCTTTTTATGTTTGTCAGAGAAATCGTTGCTATGGTAACATTTTTCCCAAAACCTTGTGGAGTAAACTACTTTCAAAGAATTTAAGCAATTTATTTCAAATTTGGTATGTATAATGATCTATATGTGTAGTTATGCAAGACTTATTTCGTGTTTGTATACAACAAGGCTTTACCATGGTTACGGTAATTTCTTTTGAAAACCATATTGAGTGAACTACCTCCACAATTTTAAAGCAATTGACCTCAAATTTGGGGTGTATAATGACGTTGAGGTGTGTTTTTTGGCATGCTTTTGTGTGTTTGTCATATAAAAAAACGTTGCCATGGTAACCACAATCTCCCCAAAATATTGGGGAGCGAACTATATACTACGAGTATACCACAGTATTTAGGCATTTTATTTCAAATTTGGTGTGTAGGGACTATGATGATCTATAGGTGTAGTTATGCAAGACACTCTGTGTTTGTACCTGACAAGGTGTTGCCATGGTAACTGCACAAGGTACTCACAAGATACTACAGACAAACAAACAGACGCACACACTGAAACACACCCACATATCCATTTATCAAACCCTGATTCAATTCTTTTTCATAGGAATCTGGGCTTCGGGAGAGGAGGGTATTAATCGCTTTTAGTGATGATTCTAGTTAAACAAAAAGAATGTAAGTTCCCTTTGTTCTTTTCACTTTGTACTGTAGCTGCACATGATTTATTGTTCGCAATGTAGTTAATTGTGGAAGAAGAAAATGTCTCACAAACGACTGGATAATGACAATTAGAGCTAAGTAATGTTATCAAAGTAAAAAAAAAAAAATCTTGTTTAATATTACATGACTGTAAATGCACAGATATCAGGAAGTGGTAAGTTCTTTTCGGTGAAGCGAAAGGTGCACTGAATGTTTCACTCCATAATATTTTGGAATACATTGTTTGATGACACTATTTTACGTCAAGGTGTAATTATTCATGTGTGTGCATAATGGAAAATATAAATGATTTTAAATCTCGTTGTGAGAGTGAAATCACAGCAAAGAGCAAGTGAGAGAGAGAAAGCAAAAAAAAAAAAAAAGGAGAGAGAGATAAGAAGGGAAAAATGCTTCTATTGAAATTAATTTCCAGTAATATGCGGTACACAAAGAATAAAGATCTATTTTAATTTTCATCGCAGAAAGAAAATAGAAATATGTGTACTTTTAGGTCAATTTGTATATCATTTTTAATGTATTGGGCCCTCAATGAGTTTGCTAGAGAAATAAACGTGTGCTCTATGTAAATGCAATAGCATGGAATGCGCGAGTCACAAAGGTATTAATGATTTACGTCTTCGTGCATTTCTTTTTCTTCCCTAAATGGCACAAGGTCTTTATACTTGTTGTATGTTACTATACATCCTTGAATAAAATCTATTACCATCATTTCATTCCCTGGATTATACTTGAGATTATTCCATTGCCTACTGAATTCATTTTCAGTGGATGGATCATAGAGGTTTGAAAAGGATTACAGTTGACATCCCACTCCTGTATGATGTGCATGGTGTGCTGGAATGTTACTGCTCTTTGTATATGAGAATTGGTACTTTGGGAATTCTTTTTTTTTTTTTGTCCGCTTTGACCGGGCATTTGTAAATTTATAGGTTAGTCGTCATCAAATGTTCAAGCGTGTGTGTGTGTGTGTGTGTTTGTGTGCGTGCGTGTGTGTACGTGTGTTTGTATGTGTGTGGATGTTCGGCTGCATCAATTGAATGGTGCTATGATTATTAAACAACCGTGAATCTCACGCCGTAAGAAATAAATGTGAATAATTTGTAGTCCTTTTTGACCAGTGGTGTCAATTGTTACACGTTCTAAGCATGCATAGACCAGTCTTCTTGATATCTCTCATATTTGTGTTTATTAATTTTCTATACTGACATATTTCTTCATGTCGATACTTTATGTGCACTAACTCAAGATATAATACTTGATTTTTATTTGTGTGTGTGTGTGTGTGTGTGTGTCTTTTTTTTTTTTTTTTTTTTTTTTTTTTTTTAGAGGGCGGTGAGTTGGTTTAGTCGGTAGTGCGTCTGCATCACGATCCTAAGGGCCTAAGGTTCGAACCCGAGTCTGGACTGAGCAATGTTGTGTGTAATCATACCGTCCATTCTAGCAAGAGGCAAAACACTCTGTCCCTCGGATATAAAATGGAGTTCCTGTGTGAGAGAGTAACAACTCATGCACGTAAAAGATCCCGCTTCATGCATTCATTCCAAAGAGCAGGATGTTTAAAACGGTGGTCCCACCTCACATCCAACTGGACTCCATGGAAGACCAGCTTAACGTAGCTGAATATGGGCTATCCAGCCATCTCTCAGAACGAAATGAACAAACGCTTTTTGGTCTTGAAGTACTCATTTTTAAGACCTCTTCACACTTACACTAACAAAAAGCTGAATTTCCAACCAGAAAGTGTTTAAAATTGCATTTAAAAATCAATTCGGTTTCAAAGGGTATTACATGTTCATCCACTACAATGACATCATCGGGAAATTGACCAATCAGAGAACAGTATTGACTTGACCCTCTACCATTGTCTACTGACTTAATCTGTAAACAATAGAAGTTGGCGTTTGGCCTAAATGGCTTTTTGTTAAAGGTGCATGTTCCCGGCAGTGTAGAGGGCGCTGTTGACAATATTGCCGATCACCGTTAGCATTGTTACGAAGATTACAGTCAGACCGCAGCACCCGATAATTCGCTCGTATTTATTCAACTCGTATGCAAGCCCGCTTTAGGCTTGCATACGTAATGAGCTGCGTAAGGGGATTTTGGCTTTCGGCAACAAATATACACCTTATATTCACAAATTTGGTAGCAAATTTAAGGAAAATATGAAGACTATCGTCACATGTTACTCAAATTAAATGAAAAGTATTATAGCGTAATTTGAGCTTGAAAAGTGATGAAAAAAGTAATTCGTGCAGTACACATTCAAGATGTCAAAAGAATACCGAATTCACTTTGCATCTCAATGAAAATGCATTATTTGGTAGTCTATCTCTTAATCTTTCTATACATGTAAACATCATGACAATTTGTTGCTTAAACCGGTCAGAAACCAGTAAAATATACTCTCTAAAAAATTTCGAGTGAATAATTCACTCCTCGGAAGGAGTGAATAAAATTTCACTCAATAAAGAGTCACTTTCACTCGTTGTCGAGTGAATTTCACTCTTGTAACGAGTGAAATTTGTGTGAAACCCATTCGCCGAGTGAATTCCGAGTGAAAATTAAGCCGAGTGAATTCCGAGTGAATACATAATTAAACGCATTGGGCTAGGCCAATAGAAATTGAGAATTCCTCTGTCATGTTTACTCTAAGCCAATCACCAGCCGCAATTTCCCCTGGCTTGGGCGCGGGCAGGTTTACCTGAAGAGCGACGCGTCGCGTGTGCGTGGACTGTGTGCAATTGCGTGCTGTGTGCTAGCTGTGCATGTGTTATGCATAGGATCACAGATTTACGTGCGTGTAAGTGCAATCGTGATGGACGTGAGAAAATGTCTGTCTTCAAATTGAGTGGGGCGGAGATATTATTCACATTTTTGAAGGTAAGCAAACCATAGATCGATCTAATTATAACTTGTTGAGTTTTTCCAGCATTACGGGCCAGTCTAACGTCATACCTCTCCGTAAACTACCATAAGTAAGTTACCTTTAGGGTTCTATACGAATAACCCCGGGCCCGTGGCGCTCCTTCGAATAATCAATATACAATGGTTTGTACACAGTTAGCTTTATGGGCTGGTCATACCATAGAACACCTTACGAACAGCTAGAATCCGAGGCCGAAACTCGACTGGTACACACTAGGTGTTGGGATCTAATACGTTGAGTCTTTAGACTTTAGTTTAATTGTGCACGTTGGGATCTAGGACTTGAACTATTAAAAAAAAAAAAAAATGAGTGATGAATGAAACGTTGGTCGTTAGTAATTGAATTGACATTCGTAAGCATATCATCACACAGAGATTAGTGTGATCAAGTGTAGAGATCGAACTTATACTATAACTGTTGCTAAGCTGTGCTAATTAAAGCAATAGATTAGAAGCGCCTAGCGCCAGACACGTACTCTACATTGCTATTGTTGAGTTGACAGCCGAATCACTGACACTGGTCTGTGTTGCCAGATGAGATGGTGATCTCGATCAGTACGGTAATAAAGAATGGTGAAATTTGGTGATTTATGATTATTGTTCATTATATACACTGTATGTAGTAAAAAGGACTTTTATTTGCCGCTACATTCGAGCATCCAAACAGCTGGGGGAATACCACGTACACTATCTCCCACGTCATGTGTTGTGATCATCACTACTGTACTAGGTAAGAAGTATGATGCGTGTACTGTTCGTGTTAAGTGTTGGTCCACTGTGACATCACACTTCTAGCTGAAGATCAGCGTGCTCACACATCATGGAGATCAATCCCCCTTGTAGCAGACGATGACTGGTACACTATTTTCAACATTAATTGTTTTTTATGAAAGTTACAGGTGACCTTAGGTATTGAAATTTGGCAGAGATCATCTTTGGGTCTTTAATTCTAACATTAAATATGCTGATGTAGCTAAAAAAGTAATTAGGCCTACTAGCTTTTGTATTGGTGCTCACTTAGTATTTGTGTGGACAAAACAACTGTATATTATCTTGTGGAAATGAGTTCTAAATCCATTTCTGAACCTTCTGTTTTCATACTTTGGGAGTGATGGTGATTTAAAGGAACTCGGTGTATAGGGGTCATCATTTGGAGAACAAAGACAGATATTGATAGCTGTACAGTCTCTGTCACACGAAGAGGGTGCAGATCACCAGATGTGGTCAACGACTAGCCATTGAATTCAGGGTTGACGAATGCTGGAAACACCGGACCAACATCAGCGAAGGAGCCTCTGAGATATGGACTTCCATTGTATTAACCCTGCTGTAAGCTATTCTGTTGTTTTCGACAATGATTAATGAAGGGAGACTAGTTTGAAATTGATTTATATTTATTTTACATTCTAGAGTCCTAGTAATTACATAAGAGGCTACATTAAGAGATATATATATTAGAGACTGAATGCTTGGTTGGTTCTATTTTGTTTGAAGAAATGATTTTCAAGATACTTCGTGGAGCAGTTTTGGAGCTGTCCTTCCCTCTGAAAATGAATGTCTTGACAGGTTAGTACTTGTATTTAAGAAAAATGTGTACCGTTTACTTGCCGTATCGACAGAAGTGAAAACCATGTTATGGTCAGTCTTGAATTGTGTAAGTAAAACTGTTGCTTATGTCAAATATGTATGTTAAATGATTTTGCTCTTCAAGTTTATAATGTAAACTGGAGGAACCTACTATCCTCATGCCATTTGTATTATTCATAAAACCATTAAATTTTACTTATTTGCCCAGGAATTCAACACACACATCACTTCAAGGGGGAAGAGATACTTCAAAAGCTGAGAGAAGGAGTTCTGACTGTTCCGAGGAGACATCTGCACATCCAGATCATTGTAGCATATTTGTTGTTGAAAATGGAAGCAGAAAACTGTACAGCGTAAGTTCAATTATTTGAAATGTTATTATTATTCATATATTATTATCATAATTATTAAAAATTGGTCTAGAATACCAGTTTCCCATTGTCATGTCTTGTACTACATTTCCATCCAATATATAACCATGTAATTTGCCTGTTCATTTTTTTTTTGGTCTTCTCAAGTATAGAGAAAAGCAGACTAAAATTTGCCCCCTTCCCCCCCCCCCCCCTTCCCCCCCCCCCCCAAAAAAAAAAAAAAAATAAAGAAAGTAGAAGGGACCGGTAAGTATAACATTGTTAATGAAGTGATGGTTATAGATTTAAAAATAAAGACTGGTATACTTGTATGAAACATGTAAACAGAGTGTACGTACAAGACTCCACGCTGACTTATTTTCTTGGTAGCCCCATCGGGCCACATGTATATTGATTTGATAATAGTCCTAATACTTACGATTTAATCATCACAATGATTAATAAAAAAGTGGGAGTTGATGGGCCATGAAGTTCAATGGATAATCACATCTTGTATAAATTTTTCTACTGTGCACATTCACACTTAACCTATCTGCATGAAATTTTCATATGTATTAACTGATATTTGGCTCAAGTAGCAATAAATGTACTTGAAACAGTGGTACTGAATAGCAATAGAAATTAATGCCAAGAAGAAAAAACATAAAAATAGTTCAGCCCCTTAAAAGATTAAAATGAGGGCCAAATTTTTGATGTTATATATTTGCGTCGTAGAATATGATTAACATTCTTCTTGCTTTCTTTTTAAATTCAGATACCAAGTAGTGAGCAAAGGATGTTGTAGCCAAGGCAGTTGCGATGCAGTACCCCACTTTGTGAGACACCACACAAGGTGCAAAAGGACATGTAAGTTTATACTCGTAAGTTTATGTGATCTACAACCTTTTTTTAGCCCTCTTTAGCAGAAACCTTAAGTGACATACCTTGTAACATGGTATCTTATTCATCTAGCTTGCAAAAACTTCAACATTTTCAACTTTTCTCAAGAGCTAGTGGACTGAATTAAAGGTATACTATTTTAATCCAGCAATGGCCTTTCCTATAAAAATATGGGTCATATAGATACCAAAAATGGGTAAAGTCGGTTAATAATAGTATCCATATTTTTTAGATGAATTTTCCATTTTTCATATTCTGACACTTTACCCCATGCTACGCCCCGCCCCTAAAAATCGGCGATATCGGGTTCACTCGATCATGTGACCTGTGACCTCACAACCAGAAGACCGACACTCGACCCCTGCCAGTCTAGTCGGTCATCGCGTACTTTCCTACTGTATGTTTCGAGTGTTGCCACTTTCTGTTTCTCGAGTTGTTGTCGGATATTTAGCAAAAATGCCACAGCGATGTGTTGTTGCAGGATGCAGCAACACCACAAAAGACGGTGTTAGTTTGCATCAATTTCCAAAGGACGAAAACGTTCGCCGAATGTGGACTGCAAAAGTAAAATTGACTAGAGCAAAGTGGAGTGGGCCATCGGAGAGCAGTGTGCTTTGCAGTGCCCATTTCAAAGAAGACGATTTCGTTGAGAGTGGGATGCATTCCAAGTTTGGAATTAAAAAAAAAGCGAATGCTGAAGTCATCAGCGGTACCAAACTTTTATTATTTATTATTTTGGGGGGTTATTGATTGTAATCAATAACATTAATATTTTCATGCTGGACGTGTCGCTGACAAATTTCATTGAAAAGGCAATGAAAAACAACAAGTCAGAAACAAAGAAATACATCAGTAAATAGAAAAAATAGATACCTCAGAATTTTTTGATGGCACAGTTTTTCTCTCTTTCATTTGCTATGGACACTAGAAAGAATATTTACACAAAAAACAAAAAATGTGCCTTTTTGGAACTTTATTTATGGCAAATGGTCTGATTTCATGCTCATATTAGCATAATTTAGCCAAGTGACTTTTTTGTTGTTGAAAATCAACATTACCGTTTTATAGATTATGTCGCAGGCAATTTGTGTGTGGATTTTGTAATGATCGCACGGTTGATGGCCGAGGTCTGGGGGGTTCCAAGGAGGCCCCCCTCTGGCTCTATCATCTACATAAATACCCCACCTAAAGCCTACTTAGAGTCAAGACCATGCTTCTCTGATCGAGTATGTTTAGGTATTTGTACAATGTACTTGTAGAGCATCACTGTGTTACATGACAGAGGATCCAAACTTGATTAACCATGCAGTATTGAAAATTTCTGTATTTTTGTCAATTTTTCAAAGCAATCACAATTCCTAAAACATGTGTAATTGTTTTTGTATTATAATATAGGTAATGGTGACTATACTTTGCAAGTCTTTTGTAGCTTATCATTGAACATGCAATAATCATATTCACTTGTAGTCGAAAATTAAACATGTTCAGGAAGGGTACTTGTAAAATTGTTCACTTTTGCACAAAATTTATGAATTTGGCATATTTTCGAGGAAATGTGTAATGTTAATATTTGAAGAGTTTGTTCGCAAAAACCGATATGTCCATTGTTGAAGATTTTGAAGTACGGTCTCTGTCATAAAGTACAAAATAATACCTTTTAAATTATATATTGGTCACTACATATAAAGGTACATTTTTGAAGTTATGATCAAAAGAAGCAAACATTTTCTTATTATTCTCTTTATTTTTCTTGACCTTTAATCGCAAATATCTCCATTTGGCACATATGGACTTATCAGTTTTTGCAAACAAACTCTTCATTTGTAGAGATTTGGGAATGACAGCTAGAATAGCATATTTACAGGGACCTTGTGATGGTTATGGTGACAGTTGTTCTTAAATGATAAAAATATGTATAATTATCATTGGCCACATAATTCATGGAAAACCAGATACTCAGCACATGAAGACTGTTTGTAATGGTGTACTGCTCTGTAGTTGAAGTTTAGAATTTCAAGAGGTATATTCCTTTTTCCTTTATTTCAGGTGATCCAGTGGACATCACACATTTATTTAATATAGAGAATCAGCTCATTAAAAAAGAATATAACATGCGTATGGCATTTAGTACATTATCTTCTTATATATCCCCCTCAATGCTACTTAAAGAAAGAATAAATTAATAAGAAAGAATAAAACAACAGCCATTTGGATTACTAGCTTATATTCATTCAGTTTCATGTATTGATCCAGCTCGGGTAGGAATGACTTTCAAAACTGGAACACAAAGTTGGCAATGCACTGGGCTACCAGTGGTGGATCGTTGGCTTCAAAATACATGCATTAATATTAACAAATATCTATATTATGAACGTTGCTTGCTGTTTTTGTTTGTATTAGTTTGATTGGTATTCATTATTCCAGAAATGGCTCCAGACCACCTCGATTATTCCCAAATTCATCACCATATTGTCACTTTTTCTTCCAGGGTTGAATAACTAATGCACTGAGTGCTGTGATAGAGATGTGTGCTCATGTAGAGTGTAATTCCGTTTGGGATTGAAAAAAGATTGAAAAAGGATTGAAAAAAGATTGAAAAAGGAGTGAAACCTCCGGAGTCAAAGAAGAGTGAAATACAATAGGAGTGAATTGAGAGTGAGAAAGGAGTGAAAAACGACTGACAAAAGAGTGAAATACGTCAGGAGTGAATTTAGAGTGAGAAAGGAGTGAACATCCCACCAAAAACATTTCCGTCTTTTTTCACTGTCTTTTGGAGTGAAATTTCTGTTCACTCGAAATTCACTCCACTTCTAGTAATCCTTGACGTCACTATCAAGAGGAGTGAGAATCGAGTAAAAATTCACTCTTTCTTTTTTAGAGTAGGCTTCAGCATTCGAAATTTCAAATTGGGTGAGACTATGAAATATGATTCAGAATAGGTGGATACATACCCAGTTTAGACAAAAACAACCTTTAAAACAGCAGGAATCTTCATTTCCTTGCAAAATAGTAACATTCAAAACACTTTCTGCACCTCCGATTTTCCTACTCACCGAGTGGCACGAAATGGGTGCTGAAATTAGTGAAACCACACACGGCTGATAGCGCGCGCCCGCAACTAACGCACGGTATGAGCACAAGCGCGTATGTTGGGTATGTGATGCGCTAGCCTTAAATAAGCCGTCGCCACGGACAATTTATTCAGCAGTGTTCTGTGTGTGGATTGCGCTTCCGTGCGGGTGCGATTGCAGATTCAGTAGTGTACACACAGATACTACCATCCGTGAACATAGCTGCATGCATTGACAAGGGTGGATTGGTTATCAACTGTGACAGTGCAATTGTTGTTGCGTGCGTGCCTGCCTGCCTAGGCTAGCCTCTCAGTCTCACGATATTTTTCCATTACTCAAAATGGCTTGATTTATTAACTTGAAGGAAAGAAAGGGGAGGGTTGTCAAAAAATTATTGGTATTATTATTTATTCATTCATTTATTTATTTTCATTTTTTTTTTTTTTGTGGAGAGGGAGGGGGGTAAATTCCACTGAAAAGTCCTCTTGAGCATTGAGAAAGGCTTGCCAACATTAATCCACAGAGAAATGCATACCCTTTCATTTGATTATGTTCCATGGTGTTTGGCATGTATTACCAGTAAACTACACGATTGTATAACAATTCAAAAGTTAGGGGGGGGGGGGCTGTACTTTCAAGGCTCCATAGTGCCCAAATTTCTCTCAAATGTATTCCAAAGCAAGTAAAAACTTAAGGTGATGGAATTCCTTTTCAGTTGCAGAATACATGCACAATATTGGTTCATGTACAGGTGTGTTGCATTTCCCTTTTTTTCTTCTTTTAAGGTATGGATAAGAAGGGCTAATTAAGGGCCTTCACATTTTAGCTTATTGTAGGCCTATTTTCTGGTGGGGGGGGGGATTCTTCATACATGAACTGATCCTTGCAGTGACTCTGGGACAAATGCCGCAGGGGCACTTTGCTACTGACAATAATTCTGGGATCCCCCCCAAAAAAAAACAAAAAAAAAAACAAAACAAAACAAAACAAAACACACAACAACAACAACAAACAAACAAACAAACAAAAACAAATAGAAATACAAAAAAAGTAATACAAAATAAACTTAATAATAATTACATTAATTTTACTTTTTATTCCTTTCCTTTTCTTCTTTCATTGAGATTGTGTGCAGGTATGAAAAGAATAATTCCAAGTAACCCCTCCTGAAGGAATAATGTAGTTCAAAATTATAGACCTCACAGGTACAAGCTACCTCCACGCTTAGACTTACCGTCAAGGATGTTGTTGCCCGTGGACTCCTTCAAAGCCTGGTATACTTCACACGTCTGTATGGCAAAAGGCTGGGCTAAGCTTCTCCTAAAATTCTTTGATGTACATGGTACAGAGATGGCATTCTGCCTGAACCAACTTGCCTAATTTTCACATCATTGACCTTCGTTAAAGTTTGATCACGAAGTTATAAATGAATAGGTAACTTTTACTAACAAGCAATACATGTATTACATGTACATTTGTATCCATGTCTCTGTGACTTCCACATTATGTCTATACCTTCATTATTTTATTAAAATGCATGTACACAGTGGTGAATCCAGGATTTGGAAATAGAGGGGGCGCAAACAGCAAATTTGAAAATAGAGGGGGCACAGATGACAATTTTCTTAGATTTACCTAAATCAATGTAAGTTCAATGTGTGATTCTCAAAAAAAAATGGAGGGGGCGCGCGTCCCTTGCGCCCCGGCATGGATCCACCACTGTGTACATTTTAATACATGTTAATTGTAAATGTATTTTCCATTTACAGTTGTCAAATAAATGGTATGAGAAATATTCACCATTTAGATCAGTATGCATTATTACAGGCATTGAATACGAGATCACAATCTATCTATGCCATAAGTATTGGTACATTGAACTAAATGTTTGGCACTTATGATTGTAAATGTTGCAAAAGTTATCTCATAGCAGATTCAGATTTTCAAATTGTGAAGGTAAAGGATGTAAAATTAATTTCCAATAGGCTTTTGAACCTTTACAATATTTTTAAAATGATGCTCTGAATATTTCATTATGCTTTCACTTTTGAATGAAGCTAATCATTGCAGTCTTAAAATTCGCGATGCAATGAAAATCAAATAATCAGTTTCTCCATTCAGATTGGCAGTTTTCGATTATACATGTATTTTTCTCTCATAATTATTTTTTGTACCTGTTATATCTATTTTAATTTTTTTCAAACTATGTTAAGAGAGGGGAAAATAATAGATGTTGCCAGTTTGAGGATCAAAGTGATTATTTTTGACCTCCCAAAAGCTCTGTACCTCTATGGGTTATTAAAGTAATTTCTCAGTACAGATATCAGTAAACTTACTTATTTAAGAAACTTTTCGTAGTATACATTGTATTTATGCTCGTGCTCGTTTTTCTGAACTTGGATGTGAATGTCTGAAGCTATGTAAAACAGATATCTCCAAGATGAACGTCAGTCAAGAATTCTGCTACTGTCATGAGAAACAATTCATTGTTGTCCTGATACAAGATTTCAAACTCCCCATCCTTTGAGTTAGTCACTGTTCCATTATACCAATGTTCTCTTCCATCCTCCTCCCATTTGTGTGCAAAGGGTCTCTTGATAACTTGTCTGGGGTCTTTCACATCTTTGAGAAAGTCCTCGCCCATGGGTCCTGAAGCACTGAAGAGTATATCCTTCAACTCCTCAACAGAGCACTTAGATAGGGCATGCTTACCAGTGTCTTGACCAAGAATCTTCTTCCTAAAGTTGATTTGAGTCTTCAAAATGTTGGTCACCCTTGTCTTGGACATGCTATGAAGGACGGGTTCGCATTCTCTCCTATCTTCGAATAATCCATCTTTCAAAATACTCTCAATCAGTTCGTCTAACTTATTTCTCTCCTTTTCTGCCTTTTCTGAGAGATTCTGTTGCTTCTCTCTGACTCTTTGCTGCACTTTCTCAAGGTGATTCTTCTTCTTTTCCTTTTCTTTCTTTCTCTCAGACACTCCTTCCCTGATGGCAGAACAAATTAAACTCTTCCTCCTTGCATAGGGTTTACTTTTCAGCCACGCTCCGGTATCGTTCGCCCTAAACATTACCTTTGACTCGATTTTTCCGATGGTGATGTTATTCGCGTGATGTAAGTGGGCATCTAAACGCGCGAAATTTCGCTCCCCGCTGATATTGTTGCTGACACACGATGCAGCCTGCTCCTTTACAACTTCTGATGCTTCCCAGAAACTGCCACCAGGCAACTGGGAGTTCAGCTGGCGCCTCACCACTTCCAAGATGGCCATCAGCACTGCCTTTAGAGGATCAACCATGTTGTCTTCGAAGGGCTTCGACAGCAGCGAGTCCAAGATTGCATCCCTGGCTGGATCTTGGCGGAAGATGGTGCAACCATCTGTCAGCATGGATGATGGATCCTCTATCCATTTTTCCAACATCTCTACAGCAGCCAAGTATAGGTTGTTCATCTCTAAGATGTTGCCTCCCTTTGACACGGCTTCCATCCAAGGGCGGGAAACGAGACACCCGACGAGCCCAATTCATCGCAAATGGCAAATGTTAGTCTCATTCCAGGCATTCACGAATGCCGTGTGCAAGTCATTAGTTGGCTTGCTGACAGTTTTGAAGTACTCAACAACAGATGCTCCAATATCGTACAGTGTTCCTGCTGATGAAAACAAGATGTTGAATCGGTTACCGACCCACCTCTTCATCACCCTGTCATACCCTCGTTCCTTGAGGAATGTTCGTAGATCTGTGCTGTCCCCACAAGAGTCACTGCAGAAGATCTTGCTGCTAGCGCGTATGAATGCCTGGACATTGCACTCTCCGCCTTTATTGAAAGGCATTTTACAACTTCTGTCAGGTACAACATCCATCTTCTTCAGCGCTTTGTTAGCTTCCTTTTCAAAGGTGTCCAACGGATGCATCGCACACCGAAATTTGTTCAGATGAATGTTTCTTTGCTCCTCAAGCTTTTTATCCACAGATTCGTTGGTGACACACCTGTCCGTCATTGTGTTTGTAACATTGGAGAGTGTGTCTTGGGAGATCGCATTGCATACTTCCTCAATAGACGATACGTATTCCCCGGCACTTCCCCCAACCTGCTGGGAGAAGCCCACCATGAAGGTCTTGTCCTTTGTCGCCAGCTCGACTTCGGCCAGGTGCCCAAGTCTCCCTTTGGTTGTACCGTCATATTTGAGGGTAAGTTTATCTTTCTCTTGGAGTGATTCTCGAATGTGCTCCCTGGACAGCGCCTTCATCTCAGATCCCATTCTATGTTGTGTGCTAGCTGATGGGAGGGGTCCAATTTGTTTCCCATGGATGGTCTCAGTGACTGTCTTTATGGCCTCACTGGTTTTGTGTTCTGGAACACCAATGTCCTGTTATGGAGATCATTGATTAACAAAACTAAATTCCATGGCTAGCCAACCGATACATAGCTTGTGATTTGAATATAAGATTATAAACGAGCATATCAATGATGTGGTGCTCATCCGGCATCCAGCAAATAAATTCATCCATTTTTTAATTTTCAACGAGTTGACACTGTAAGTTTTGTGTAACCCACATTAAAACAACATTAAAACATTAGAACAAACAATAAAACCCAAAAGGAAAAAGAAAAGAAAATTGGTCAACAAATGGAGAAGCATTTTTTTGTGTGATTTTCATATAAAATTCCCAAAAATGTGCATAATTTTCTAGACAAAATTTCAAAATTGCCTGTAGAATGTCTGTGAACCTCATTTAGCTCTACCAGATGAAACAAAAATAAAATCAAAATTTGTTGACAAGCTTTTCTGGTGATTTCCACAAAAAAGTGCAAAAATTAGCATATTTCATGAGTTTCAAATTCTGTGTAGAAGTTTCAAATCCCCCACCTAATGCTATCACATATAGCAAATGGAATCTGAATCAGAAAAGAAATGGCAAAGAAGAAGCATTTTAAAATTGTGCATGCATGACACCAGATGCTGGACACCTGATGACGGACGATAGATGCCACAGCATAAACTCCTCTGGCCCATTCGAGGCAGATGAGCTAACTACAGATTATAGACTACTTTTGTGTAAATCTACTTTATGAGAATTTTGACATTTTAATATGGAGAAAAGGCATATCGTAATTGTATAAATTTGCATGTAAAAACAATTTTTCTTCCTCCCCTATGCAAACTCATAGATTAGGTGGAAAAAAAGAAAATTGCAAGTTTATGGTAATGAATCCTGGTTTGACAAAGCATTAGAATTTTCAGATTTCACCCAACAATGAACGTGCAATATCAAAATTAGTGGCAATTTTCTGCCCGAAAATTCGATAGAAACTAAATAACAACATGTTCAGGTTTGTTTCTTTCAGTATATGCTTGTTTAGAAACAGTACATGTGTTATTTTCACAGTGAATGTGAAATTAAGCTTATTATTGTGGTAAATGTATGCACATTATGCTAATCCAATAGAATTCAATTAAAATCTTAATCCAAGATCAAAGGAAGGATCATGCTAATAATCCATCTCTCATAGTCCATGGCCATAAGCTGGTTCACTAACTGAAACAAACAAACCTGTAGGTAAAACGATGCCTCTCGTACGGCAGTGTTAAACTTCCTTCCGTCTTTAGTGGGTACTGGGGCCTTAAGTTGAGCAATTTCGGTTTCAAGTTCATCGATTTTATCCATCATACGAATGGAGTTTTCATCCTGTGGAACACATGGCTTTGTAGGGAGCACCTTCGGCCGAACATTGCTCTTTTGCTGCTGTTTTTTCAGTCGCAGGTATTTCTGGCTGAATCTCTCGGCCTTTTTTTGCGTCTTTTCTTTCGCTTTTATAAGTTTTGTCACTTCTGATGACGTGACCTCGAACTTCTCTTTCCAGTAAGCACGTTGGATAGCTGCTCTCCTATACCTCCTGTGCAAATCCTTTCTCCCCGGCCCGATGATCTCGTTTAGCTCTCTTACTCTTCTTCTCAATTTAGAGAGTTTAGTTCTAAGTTCTTCATTAGACGCTTCATACTTGTTTCTGAGATGATGCAATCTTTCAAGATGTTCATTCTTCTCGTCCTCGCACACCTGTAAGAGGCGCTTACAATTTTCACATGGATCTGAGTGATGACCTTCTTGATGGACTGATGATGGATTTGGAGGAGTTGACGACGCAGGAATTGGAAAGGGCGCCTCAAGGAAGGATGCAATCTTCTCTCTTATTCCGGGTCTTCCTATGCTTTTCCTCATGGACTGATGTCTCACTTTCAACCGCTCTAACTGACGCGTTAAAGTTTTCCCTTACATTCCACTGCCTTGCAATATCTGGAATAACTCCAGGCTCGCCACTGAACACCTCCAACATGAATCCATTTGAGACATCGCCTTCCTTTATCCTATCAATATACCCTTGGGCAGCCATTTTCCTGTTGGATAAAACACATTCTATTTTCACACAAACTTAGTATATACATACCCTGGTTAATGAAATCATATTCCGAACAAAAGGGAAAAAAAGGAAATAAACATATGTATGTGCACGTAACAGAGAAGACAGAATACAAACAAGGACAAAAAATATATAGACCAAATAAAGATTACAAGTACAAACACTTTGAACAGTCAAACCATGAGTTTAATCTTTAGATTCTTTCTTGAGTTTTTAACTTGGACATCAGGATTCAGGAGAGTAGGTCTGGCCAAGATCAGGAGCACAAACCACCATGACACAGCCACGAAGGCAGCTGAGGTGTTGTACAGCCGTGTGTCAGACGTGACATTTGCTCTGGTGAAATTATCTCTGTATTCAATTTTGCTTCACCTTTCAATAATAAAAGGTCTCAAGAAAATTGACCACAGAGTAAATGTCACCAGAGCATTTGTTGCAGAACCGTCTACTGGTAGTTCAAGATCTTACTTGTGCATCCAGGATCCCACGAGTCTTGGCATGAAATATTGAAATTCCTGAATAAATGAAATGAAGATAATATTCATTAGAATATTTCTCAATTATCTCAAAT
Source organism: Diadema setosum (assembly GCF_964275005.1). NCBI lineage: Eukaryota > Metazoa > Echinodermata > Echinoidea > Diadematoida > Diadematidae > Diadema > Diadema setosum. Next base: position 28,523,148 of record NC_092687.1, read on the forward strand.
AAATTTGTTTCTAAAAATTTTCAATTTCATAGTACTACCAACGTCAAATTCTTAAATCAAAACTGATTTTGTCAGTGTTAACAAAAATTAAGTAAAAAAGCAAGTGATGAAAACTGAGAACAAAATTATTTAAATTATTCACAGGTGTATAATTTCCTGACAAGAAACAAATAAGAAAATAAAAAACAGTTGTAGGATATAGATATTTTTACTCCAAAATTTTCTAACAACTATAAAAAAAGAAAAGGTCATTATCTGCAGGTGCCTTTCTCAACCTTGTATGCCTATGAAATTTGTACCTTTTTCTAAAGTTTATTATTGAATTCATTGTATTTTTCTCTCATGTATTTGAAAATAAAAAGATAAGCAAATTAATACAAAGGAAATTGATTTAAGCAGGATACACAAAGAAAAATAAAATACATGCAAAAGTGTTAATGCATAAGTTCAAATCACAATATTTTAAGTTTAATACACATGCAAAAATGCAATCACATCAAATACTCAAATTTGTAAATTAAAACAGGGGGATTAAAGATACAAGTGAAATATGTTTCAAGATCATTCAAATACTGTGTCTACACCTACAACTACAACTACAAGCAAAGTATTCATTTATTTAGTTTATTATTATTTTTATCTTTATTTTATTTTATTTAAAGCAAGTGGCTCATGATTCGGCAGGGTTCCATAAATGGGCACCTCTTACAAATACAAATTTACTTAAATTCATGAATAAAAAATGGTGCATATCAAGTGCCAAATTCAAACTATGCAACTATCTCCACACATGTTCAGAAGAGCACATCAGTGGGCCACGTCGCAGGACCCCCGAAATCATTAATCGAACCCTCCCGGGTCAACTCGCACAAGCAGTTTAACGGGTAAGTAAACAGGTAAGTAAAGTTGTATAGCAACACATATAGACTCGGTTCATTCCAAGTTTTGAAATTACTGGTCCGTTTATCTGTATTGAATCTATACTGCAAGTACACTTACAGCCATGATTGCAGCCGTTTCTGAGATAACTTGAGCGTTTACGCGATATTTATATTTTGCTTGCCATCCGTGCCAGAATATGCCGTATCTCCAGTGTTCGATCGCAACGTGTTGTGAATGCGATGAATCTCTCGCATACATGGATAGTATCGCGCATTTGTAGTGCCATTGGGCCACTTGCTTTAACCTTAAACCTAAAGTTTAATCAACTTTATATTTTTTAATCAATTGCTACTAATAAAAGTCACTAACAAGGGTTAAACTTTGAGGAGTTCACAATCATATCCCCTCCATGCCCAACCCCCCCCCCCCCCCAATCTAGTAATCCAACCTTACTACTTATTACTAGCGCCTCCTAAACTAGAGATACACAGCCCAGTCGCTGTACGTCACAGCCAAGTCGCTGTACATATGTACGTCGCGACAGGCCTGTACAAGCGGGACCTCCAACCACTAAGACTATTAAGAGAGCGATGCAATCGGATTCCGATAGCTTTAATTTTGATACTTCAGATCATTTTTTTTTTGCCACCTCAAACTCATCTAATACAATCTTTGATAATAAGACTCTATAGAGTCTTAAATTTGAATACTGATAGCATAGATATATATATCTATGCTATCAGTATTCAAATTTACAATATGAAACTTACCGAAATTGATAATTATATCCAGCATGTCCAAACGGTACATTGTCTTTCACGCCAGGCCAATTTGAATACACATACCGTACGTATCCATACGTGATGTGAATGCCCCATAGAGCTGTATGCTATCGACCGTGCTGCTACACTCAAGCAGCGCGCTTCCATACTACTTGCGCTGCTTGCCTTGAGTGTAGCAGCACGGTCGATAGCATGGATACAGCTCTCGCACGGGGCATTTGGCCTGGCGTGAAAGACAATGTACCGTTTGGACATACTGGATATAATTATCAATTTCGGTAAGTTTCATAACGTAAATTTGATTACTGATAGCATAGATATAGAGTCTTATTATTGAAGATTTTATTAGATGAGTTTGAGGTGACAAAAAAATGATCTGAAGTATCAAAATTTAAAGCTATCAGAACCCGATTGCATCGCTCTCTTAGTGGTTGGTGGTCCCGCTTGTACAGCCCTGTCGCGACGTACCTATGTACAGCGACTTGGCTGTGTATAGTTAGTTACTCCTATTCCTAACCCTAAAAATAACCCTAAACCTGCTTAGGTCTACCCTCAGAGGCTAAGGGCTAACCCTACTACATGTATAATCATTCATAATGAACTTGTTCAACTATTTCCCCATAGGGGCCTACTTCTTCACCAAACAGATAAAATTTTACACCAAACAGGGCAAGTCGCTGATTAACATTGGGTAATTTAAAATAATAAATAATTAGCACTCACGAAAAGACTAATAATCATACGCACGGAATGTGTATTGTCAATATCAGTCATAAACTACACAAAATCCATAGCGACTCCCGCGGGAGCAACCGCGGAAAAAATTCGCGGGCTACGATAAGGCAGACAATTCTGCTGAAACTAGCCATTGCAAGCCCCATTTCGTGTACTGCATGTAATGTGTGCGATCGAGTGGGCCGGATCAATCTTTGTTTCAAAAAATTAAAAAACATTTCAATTTTTAAAAAAACAAAGTTCTAAAACTGCCAAATTTTGCGCAATATGGATAAAGTATAGAATATGACAAAGTTCACGAGAAAAACGGTGAAATTTCGACTTATCTCGGTCGAAAGATGACGCAATTTCAGACTTCAGGCGACTGTGGCAGAAACAAGTTACTTCATACGAAAGGGTAAGTAATTTAGGATAATGATATGTGCAAATCTTGCCATAAGACCGAATCACTTTTAAAAGAGAATGATATCAATCCACCCATGTCAAAACCATAGCAGCGAGCAAGCGACAAAAAGTTCAGCACACCTAACGTACAAAACAATGTACGTGCGCGAGAGCGCCATCTAGTGCCTGATGACGATGCCTATTTAGAGAGTATATCGATGTCAGTGATGATCAGCTTGAAACCGTGCAATCTCAAGAGTAAGCTCTCTCATTGGACAGCGCTTGCATTCAGCGCTTGCATTACGTCATCACGCTGCTACATAACGGTTTGATGCCACTTGCGGTTTCTTGGCACGCGTGTAGTTCAAGCCAAGTTCAAGTGCCGAATGCAAGCACTGTCCAATGAGAGAGCTCTTTCGCGCCACTGTACACTTTGTGTGGAGCATACTTCCGGCTTAGGAGTGAATTTTACAGACATTTCAAAACAGAAAAACCAGTATAAATCATGCTTGCATCTCCTTGACTCCAACATATGATGAGTATCTAGGTTTCCTCTCTACGAAAAAGCCAAAATCAGAAACAACAGTTTCTTAAACCGGTCAGGAACCAATAACGAACTTTAGACGACAAAATCTTCCGTGAAAGGCAGGTAAAATTTACCCAAATTCAACTGATTATATCGTCATGATAAGATCCGATGCTATACGCAAATTTAGCATCAAAATAAAGATCAGAGTCTGCAGAACAATTTACCGTGACTTGTAGCCATGATGAATGTATGTACAAGTCGCTACACTGTGAAAACCATAGCCCTGTCAAACTCTCGCAAAATCTCGCACGACGGGACACCTTTCGAACGCAAAGATCGTCAACGAGAGTGCTGAATAAATCTTGCCGGATCTGCTCATTAGCATACGTGCTGCGGTCTGACTGATTAGGTATTACTATTCAAGTAACGTTGCCTTCTCTGCGCATCGCGCAGTCTGTAGTAATGCCGGTTACAGCTCGTTATTCCGAAAGTTCGTTATTCCGAAGGTTCTTTGGTCCGAAGGTTCGTTATTCCGAAGATTCGTTATTCCGAAGATTCGTTATTCCGAAGATTCGTTATTCCGAAGATTCGTTATTCCGAAGGTTCGTTAATCCGAAAATGAAATAAGATTCGTTATTCCGAAGGTTCATTAATCCGAAAATGATACTAGGTTCGTTATTCCGAAGGTTCGTTAATCCGAAAACGAAATAAGGTACGTTAATCCGAAAATGTAATAGGGTTCGTCATTCCGTAGGTTCGTTAATCCGAAAACGGAATAGGGTTCGTAATTCCGAAGGTTCGTCAATCCGAAAATGAAATATGGTTCGTTATTCCGAAGGTTCGTTGATCCGAAAATAAAAATAGGATCGTTATTCCGAAGGTTCGTTAATCCGAAAATGAAACAAAGCTCGTTATTCCGAAGGTTCGTTGATCCAAAAATGAAATAAGGCTCGTTATTTCGAAGGTTCGATGATCCAAAAAGGAAATGAGGCTCGTTATTCAAATGGTTCGTTAATCCGAAATGAAATATGGCTCTTAATTCCGAACAAAGGTGTAAAATTCTCGTCGTGACAAAATATTGTGTTTTAATTAGAATACTGTCTTATGTGTTCGTTGACACCTGTGCGCATATGTGTGACTGTGTGTATTGAGGTAATGTACATAATAGAGCCTTAGAAATTACTGTTTAAATGCCCATCTTAACCGCTTTCACCCCCATTATCATAGCTTTAAATCCATCGTTTATCGGTAGTCTAAAATTCATAACAATTCAGGAGAGGGACGCTCACTATAATATAAAAAGGGGATGCCAGCATACTCAGACTCTCTTTTGACACATAAACACATACGCGCGCACACACACACACACACACGCACACACACATGTAAACAGGCAATCACGAACGCATGCGATTCCATACAAACCTTTTTTCAACGACTAGACGTAAAATGCCGTCGTAATTTTTAATTTCATTTGTACATGTATACTAATGATGAAAATAGAGATATTTTCTCCTCCGGAGGATGAGCTCGTCCCCTCCGACTCCTTCTTCACTTCTTCATCATTGTCAGGAAAATACATTCATTATTTGAAATGATTACCATATTCTGCCATTCTAACATCTCTCAAGCAGGAAAACACACACACACACACACATATTCTGAAAGAGTAGATTTTAAGCTTTAAAATGACGCAGAACTCAAATCAAATGGACTCTCCTAACCTATCTAAATATTGGTAAGAAAGCACAAACTCAGGAAAAGTGTGAACTGAGAAAAGAGGCTCTAAAGTACAGTGTCTATTCAAGCGCTTAATCTTTACCAAACCGATCCCGACTACAGTATGGGGAAGGTGGGGCATGGAATGGAGCACCTATTTCAAACTTACAATATGATGTCATCATTGACACAAAACAGTAAAAATAACACTTTGAGATACACGTTGTATGAACTTTATTATGTAAACGAAAAAAAGACAACAACAACAAAACCACTTTGAAATTTCAGAGAAACTTGAAGCACATTTAACAAAAGTAATATCAAACCTTCCCCATCTTTGGGGATAATGACACTCCAACTTCGGCCAAAATTGATCTACGGGTCCGTATTACTTCTTCAGAATTCCTAACGTTCTATCACATGTGCAATGTACCTTGGCATACTTGGTGTGCAGAGCTGCGTAATGAAAGTCTATTGTAGCTTCAAACATGTCTGATATTTGTAGGACTAAATTGGAAAGTATAATCGTAGTTACGACTTGAAAAAAAGTGTACTGCTATCTGAATATCATAGAATTGAATATGGGGCAAATGTTTGTTCTGATGCGACTACTGTTACATGGAAATCAACTGCCAGGCCCATACTTGGATTTCGGCTAACTTTAGAATATTAAAAAAATAATAATAATGGAAAACTTTAAAAATTACCGATTTGTTTTACGAACAATTTTTCTTACATTGAAAGATGGAATACTGGTAAACAGGTCCCTATAAATCGGCGAAACGATTTTTTTTTTTTTTTTGGGGGGGGGGGTGAGTTTTGATGAATCATTTGGCAAGACAAATAAGTTTAGCAATAACATAGCACGCGTATTAACGTTAAGGACAACTGTACATTAATCATTCCGAGACTAAACTTTGCCTATATGTGACCCTGCACCTCAAAACAAACAAAAAGTCGCCAGACATGAATCTTTAGTTAAGACCATATTCTGAAAGAACAGACTTTAAGCTTTAAAATGATATATAACTCAAATCAAATGGACTCTCCTAACTTATCTAAATATTGGAAAGAAAGCACAAACTAAGGAAAAGTGTGACCTGAGAAAAGAGGCTCTGAAGTACAGTGTCTATTCAAGCGCTTAAGCTTTACCAAACCGTGCTGGCTGTGGGATGAATGGGACAAAAAACAGGAAGTAAAAAACCAGAGTAACGACAATGAAGGGATTATCAGATTAAACTGAAATTAAGCATGCCTCATTAACACATTTTGTCCATAATTAATGCCAACTTTCAAAGCAGTAGCATTATCCTTTCAAAAGTTATTAGAATTGAAAGTGAAGAGTGTGGACAAGGTTTTTCAGAAATGAAAAAGGGATTCTAAAGACACACCTAATCACACTATTCTACCAAAAACGTTTGAGATAAACTGCTAAAAACAAAAAAACACACTTTCCTGCCCGTTTTATGATACCAAATTTTAGCATCATGTAAAAGAAGACCCGCTCTTACAGAAAATATGAAAAAGTCAAGTTCGTCTAGGTTGACCCATTTCACTTTTTTTTTCAGTCCTCACGCAAAATCAGTGTGTGCGACTTTATGTTCGTTTTGAGGTGCACGGTCACATATATACCCTTGACTTAAGTTTATTGATTTGATAATAAAGAAGAAATGCATATACATAGACCTACATTTGTGTATAAAACTTCCTGTGTACGGAAAGAAACTACAACTTTTCTGTGTAAAACCCGATTTTGGACACAAAGGTGCACTTTTTGGATATTCAAGTTAGGGTACCCATTGTTATAAGTATATGAACAGAGCTGACAGTTTACATGCGTTTCACTTTCTTTAATTAATATAAGATTTTTTTTTTTTTTGGGGGGGGGGGTGGCCGCGGTGACCATCTTTAAAAGGAAAGGCATCATCAAAATTAAAGGAATCGTATATGTTTTGCTGGGATGGGGCTTCAAGTTTCCAACTTTCTCTTGTGAGATAAGGAAAAAACTTCTCATTAAATATGAAAGAGCACGTAATTCTACGATGAATTCAAAGTTTATTCGATGAAAATTATTTTTAAGATGGCTGCGATATCCAAAAAAAAAAAAAATGGATCCTAATAAAACGTTGGACCCACCTTTTGTTCAGCCCAATGTGTTTTACATTTTTGCTTGTATATATCTCGGCCATATCAAAAACCAATTTTGATACAACATTCTTTGAATCTATTTTAGAATTGTATCTATTTTGAATTTCTCAGGTGATTCCTAATTGTCTTGCAAAAAGTTAAGATTTGAATCTCCCATCTCAACGAAAACTATATTATCCCTTAGAATACCTTGCCTGTAATATTATGAAATAAGTTTTTATATATAAGACATTAATACCCCAGAAGATCGATACACGCTCCAACACATACACACAGACTCAAAATAAAAAAGGAATAACTGCAAGCACCTTATGAAAACAAGACACACCGCGTCATTTGATATTGGTACAATGAAAAAAAAATGTACGTATAGATGTTGCCGATTATATTGGTCGTTATCTTACGACCAATCATAATCATGATTCTGAGTGCTAAAAATAACCATAATGAAGGTGGACGATGTGAAATCATTACACGGAGCCGCTGCATGTCGAAGATCCCGACTACAGTATGGGGAAGGTGGGGCATGGAATGGAGCACCTATTTCAAACTTACAATATGATGTCATCATTGACACAAAACAGTAAAAATAACAGTTTGAGATACACGTTGAATGAACTTTATTATGTAAACGAAAAAAAGACAACAACAACAAAACCACTTTAAAATTTCAGAGAAACTTGAAGCACATTTAACAAAAGTAATATCAAACTTTCCCCATCTTTGGGGATAATGACACTCCAACTTCGGCCAAAATTGATCTACGGGTCCGTATTACTTCTTCAGAATTCCTAACCTTCTATAACATGTGCAATGTACCTTAGCATACTTGGTGTGCAGAGCTGCGTAATGAAAGTCTATTGTAGCTTCAAACATGTCTGATATTTGTAGGACTAAACTGGAAAGTATAATCGTAGTTACGACTTGAAAAAAAAGTGTACTACTATCTGAATATCATAGAATTGAATATGGGGCAAATGTTTGTTCTGATGGGACTACTGTTACATGGAAATCAACTGCCAGGCCCATACTTGGATTTCGGCTAACTTTAGAATATTAAAAAGATAATAATAATGGAAAACTTTAAAAATTACCGATTTGTTTTACGAACAATTTTTCTTACATTGAAAGATTACTGGTAAACAGGTCCCTATAAATCGGCGAAACGATTTTTTTTTTTTTTTGGGGGGGGGTGAGTTTTGATGAATCATTTGGCAAGACAAATAAGTTTAGCAATAACATAGCACGCGTATTAACGTTAAGGACGACTGTACATTAATCATTCCGAGACTAAACTTTGCCTATAATTATAATGGTTGCTTTGCAAAAGGGAATATTTTTTTCTTTTTTTAACACATACAAAGAATAATCAGCAAATTTGTTTTTAAGATGGATCTTAAATTTCATTACAGATGTTTTAAGCCAATGAACATACGGGAAATGCAACTGATCTCTGATATTTTAAACCAAATGTTTGGTTTGATATGACCACTGTTACAGGGAAACCAACTTCATTTGCCAATATTTTGATTTTTTGATTTGGTTAAGTCTACAATTGGTACTGGGAAACTTGTATGTTTCATTGACTAATGTACCGAGCTTGGAACATGAAACACGGCTAAACGGGTCCCTTTAAAGAGGGTGAACACAGTATTTTGTAATTTTCATATATCTTTATTATATATTATATACATTATATATATATTCTTAGATATCGCAAAACAAAGTAAAACAAAGCGATCTCAATAAAAGGTGGGTGTCAGCCACCTTTTATCAGGATTGCCTCATTTTTGGATATCTCAGCCATTTCAAAACCATTTTTTTTAAATAAACTTTGAATTCCTCCTACAATTATTATGCTCTTCCATATTTCAAAAGAGGTTTCTCATCACACACACACACACACACACATCATCATCATCATCATCATCATCATCATCGAAAACAAGTTGGGAACTTGGAGCCCCATCTCAACCGAAACTGTACCATCCTTCCAAGATCACGTTTCTTTCCATTTCCCCTCCCCCTTCCCCTGCCAGTTCCTCTTGGCTCTGCCGCGGTGTATATCAGGGCAATCCCCTCTCCCCCTCCCGACAGTAACCCCCGGCTAGTTACTTGTTAGTGATAAGGTTAGAGTAAAGGTTACAGTTAGGGTTGGGTTAAGGGTTATAGGGTTAGGGTCAGAATCAGGATTAGTGTTAGGGGAAGGGGAAGGGTCCGGGGTCGCCGGGGGGCAGATATTGCCCAAGACCCCTGCCGCAGGTCATTTCATTATCGGATTGGTATGAAATGCTGATACCGCAGGAAAAACACTTTTCACTGTGAATCTAGTAATAACTGAAGTTGCCCTGCTTTATCATCATTGTTACTATCGATAATTATAGCCATATTATAATTATGATACTTTTCAGTCTTGTCAATACGTATTAATTATTCTCTGTATTAGTCTTATCATCATTACTGTTATTACCATGTATCATCCTCCCCGAAGCATTATCGAATTTTCATTGCGTAGTACTGTATCCAAGCATTTTTTCCTGATTACGACAAATTATCCCATCATCAAATTCAAATCAAAATTCAAATTTATTCCGTTTTTCGACAATAAAAAAAGAATAACATAACATACATTACTCTTTCTTCAGTGATAAGAATCGTATAAGAAAAAATAAAGTGAGTTTAACAGAGTAAAACAGTACTTAATATACTTGCAATAAAGATACATTACAATGCCTGAAGTATATTGAAATAAAGTGGAATATCAACGTACACAAGGCGAAAAATGGAGGGACCCACTGAAAAGACGAAGCTTGTAGAATGTGGGCCCCTCAGGAGAGAAAGAATCAGTGAAAATATTGGTAACAATTATCGGCTTCAGGACAGCAACGAAAATGTCTGAAGCAAAAGCAGCGAAAATAGTTGTAACAGCAGAAAAAGAAAACAAATAGAGAGGAAATCTTTTTTAAAACATTGACAAAATAGAAATAGAAATGGAAGCCCATAAAGAGTCAGACAGAAAAGGAAAAAACACAAAATGACAACATTAACATATAAACGGACATAAAACAACACTGGGACATCGACGAGGCTATAGATAAACGCAAAAGACAGACTACGACAGGAAGCAAGACTAGCACAACGGAGATAACGATACACGAGGGCTGGACGATGGAAAACAAAAACAAGACAGAGACAGGACCAGACGGAAAAAACTCCCTCATTATATAAGCGTATAGAGTGCAGATCCCGAAGAAAAATCCATCAACTGCATGACTAACTTAACCCAAAACTTTATTCACGAACTTGGCGGTGGTCAGCCAGTACGAGCGGCAATGTAAACAACAGTGCGGATTGTATAAAAGGGGTATCAAAATGAATAACGTGTAAAACTAATCCGATTCATGACAAATGTTATTATAAAATTGCAAAAGAAAAACTTTTAATTTCCGTTTAAATGAATACAAAGAGGAAGCTGTTTTTATATCGTGGTTCAGAGAATTCCAGTAGTTTGGACCAGTGTAGATAAATGAATTTTTCCCTAAAATTGTTCGTAAAACAAGGTAAATGAAATTCATTTCATCACAGTGAGTTTATTTCATTTTCGGAATTACGAACCTCATTTCATTTTCGGATTAACGAACGTTATTTCAATTTCGGATTAGCGAGCCTCATTTCATTTTCGGATTAACGAACCTTATTTCCTTTTCGGATTAACGTGCCTTATTTCATTTTCGGATTAACGAACCTTCGGAATAACGAACCCTATTTCATTTTCGGATTAACGAACCTTCGGAATAACGGACCCTTTTTTATTTTCGGATCAGCGAACCTTCGGAATAACGAACCTTATTTCATTTTCGGATTAACAAATCTTCGGAATACCGAACCCTATTTCATTTTCGGATTTAAGGGCCTTCGGAATAGCGAACCCTACTACATTTTCGGATCAACGAACCTTCGGAATAACGAACATTCGGAATAACGCCACAAATGTTCGGATAACAAACCCTTTTTCATTTTCGGATTAACGAACCTCTAGGTATAGGGAATTTGCGTGTTTCGGATCAACGAACCTTCGGAATAACGAACCTTCGGAATAACGAACATTTGGAATAACGAACAGCACCCAGTAATGTTAGGATGCGTGCATATGTGCTAGTTATTCCGGGATATGACATCAGAAGAGAAGTTTGCTAAAGCTGTCATCCCCCTCAGCCGAATCATGAGCCGAGCTGTGATCGGACCACTGACTATACGAAAGTGAATCGGACTTCTTCGGACTCGGGGAAATGGGCCACAGCGTAAGCGCCAAAGAGGAGTCGATAGCATAGGTCTCTATAGGAAGCTTGCGTCGTGCCTCCGCGTATGCATTTGACTAAAATACCGGGACCATGCACCTTTAAAATCACCACCCAAATCTGACAAATATCTTCAAAAACTCATTAGGAGGAAAATGAAGGAGAACTCATTGACAAAACAAACCATCACAAAAAGAGGATCAGGAATGAAAAGCAGTAGCCAAAAGCGAAAGAGAAACTGCGGAGAAACTTTAGAAATTACGTGACTTTCATGTAGTCCCACGTACTGCGTTTTCGGTTAATGATCGGTACTGTGCGCTACTGCTATGATGTTGACTTTGACCCAGAAATTGTCCCCAGAACTAAGTACAAACACTTTGTAGGTATAGACTATGCTTGATATAAATGGCTTCACAGCTATTAAGTGTGTGACAACTAGTTTGAAAGCAAAGTTATATTTTGTTAAATGTAGGGCATAAATGCAATGGATGAAATTCTGACATCCTTACCAACAGCGTATTACCTGTGGGTATGCTGTGCTATCTAAAACGTGCATAATGTAAAGTACCACGGCTGGAAAGTATACGGAGTGGCATGAAGCTTTGAACACTAGATTCATATCTATTCTTGTAATGACACATTTTACTTTCACAATGTCACAAAGTTAATACCAAATGTGTGTTTTGTAAAGGTAGCCATGTTACCCGTCGACCATCGTGATTTTATCAGCTTTTAGATAATCAGATTTTATCTTCCCTGATAAAGAACGTACCAAAATGAAATTTATGTAAAGAATTTAATTACTGCGTAAGAAAATACAGCATATCCAGATGCTGTTTTTCCACCTTTTTCCCTTCGAAGTTTCATTAAAAAAATGAAGAAAGAAAGATAATACATACAGTATTCTAGAGACACGTGAAGTTACACAAAAATAACCCAAGAATTAATACAAAGAAGAAAAACAAAAAAAAAATCGGGGGATAAAATTAAGCCCGTGAGAAAAAAGAAAATGAGAAAAGAAAAGAGAGATATCACTTGGTGAGAATGAAAGAAAAAAAAGGGAGTTAAACAAGAAATAAAGGGGTTGTTGTAGAAAGGAGAATGAGAAATAAAGCCTTTCGGAAATAAAAATGAAAAGCGAAACATACTGGGTACTAGTATGGTATGTTTAACTGTCCTTGTGCATGGTTGGGTAATCCTAGGGGCGCTGTGTCTTTGTGACCCCTACCCAACTATTATCGTTTGTACATAATGGATCTCCCCCCCCCCCATGCTCGATGGATCCAGAACATTTGAAGCATGTGAAAATTGTTTGAGTGCTTATGACCAATGACAATCATTCTTTCAAAATATTGGTCAGCAAGGGAGAAATGGGGCATTAGCTGTGCACATTGGTTTGTTATTCTTGCTGCTAAATAGGGCAAAGCATTGTCAATTACATAGGCCTCTTGATCTCGTATCCCATTCCCATCAGCACAATTGCTGGAAAAAAAATCCATGAAACATGTCATGGCATAAAACTGAATAATCTCTGGTATGTGAAAGGTACTACATCCACTTTCAGTTTCAAAATGTACTACATCCACAAAAATATAAACATGCTTAATTCATTCATCTTAATTTCATTTACCCCTTGTACGCACGATCCTTGCTAAAAATATACTTATTTATATAGGCCCAAACTATTGGAATTCCTTGAATCATGAAATAAAAAACGCCCTATCCATATATTCTTTTAAGAGGAGACTGAAGTCCTTTATATTGCAGTCGTATGACCCTACAGAATGAACTAGCCATTTGGCCTTCTTTCTCACATACTGACATACTCACTTTTTCTCCTCTCTGAAGAGTTAATTGTAATATTTTGAATGTCTGCTGTCATCTACGTTATCGCCAAAAGAGTCAAAGACTTGAATTTCTGTCTTATTCTTATTCATGCGTCCCTTCATTTCCTTGCTTTTCTCCTCTCAGGCGTTACAATATCACTTTTTTATCGCTTTTTTTTCTACAACTATCATCTGTTTCTCTTGACATGCTTCTGTTGAAGATCGCTGTCTCTATTTTGTCTTCTATTTGTTAGTCTTGTCCATTCCGTTTTGTCCCGTGCAGCCTTTTCTTCATAAGTAGTTTTGTTGTCTAGTCTTGCTTCATGTTTGTTCGCGTCTGTTAGTCTTGTCCACTCCGTTTTGTCCCGTACAGCCTTTCTTCCAGCAGTTGTTTTGTTGTCTAGTCTTGTCCTATGTTGTTCACGTCTACATGAGTAAGTGTACTTATTTGTGAATGTAATTCTCAGTGGGCTTCCAGACTTCTTCCTCTTCTTTTTTATTTCTTTTTTCCTTTTGTATTTATGATGCTTCAACAGATCTTCCCATTGATGTTATTATTGCAGATGGGCCCACATTCTACAAGCTCTGTCTTTTTAGTGGGTCTCTCCATTTTTTCGCACTTTAAGAAAAGTTATACATGTACTTCATTTCGATCACTTCTGCTTCTTTTTTACTACAATGTATAATTACGATAAGGTTCTCAATTGTTGTACATTCTTTTGATACATAATGTTTTGTTTACCTTATTCTCTGTTGTCAAAAGAAGTGTGACTTATATGTTTTGTCGAAAAAATGAAATAAACTTTGAATTGATTGAATTGATTAAAAATAAATGTACGGACCTTGATTTCTTGGAGAATTGTTTTCGTGTTGTATCACATAACACTTTACTAGGGGAAGTATCATGCCAGTCTAAGCTTCCTATTAAAATGTGATGATAAAAAAATCACGTTTTTCTCAGAACTTGAAATTATGGATGTAGTGTATTTGAAACCGAACTCTTCATATGATAATATTTTATATGTTTAATTTGATGTAGGACCTATTGAGTTATGTTAATTTCATTATTTGTTGTGATTTTTACCTTGCATGTATGTGTTACAGTGCCCCCTGAAAACAGTACTTGATTACTGACGGGGCAACCCTGTTTAAATAAAACGAAATAATAGTAATGATAGTTATGATAATTATGATAATAATAATAATACAACTTAAAAGAATAAAAAGATAAACCCGCCCCATTTCATTCGTGATTTGCCTGCACCGTATTTTACTATACACAATTGATTTGTAGCCCTATTTGAAGGAAAGGGTTTGACAGAGACGAAATTTCCAGATTTGCTGTTGAGAAAATAATGTATGTCATTCAACTAACGGCGCGGCGGTGGCAAACATAAAAGGAAGGGCGCCTGATGTAGTTTATGGTCTCAACACCTTAAGACTAATTTCTGGGGAGTGAGTTTCCACTCTCAACAATGAGATTTTGGGTGATCCAGTCATCAATCGTGGCTTCGTGGAATAATGAAAGGATCCGTATCTCTTTCAAATATATGTCACTGGGCGCACAGTCAGAAAAGGTGGTGCTTAAAAAAAAAAAAAAAAACAAAAAAAAAAACAAAAGAGAGAAAACTTGGACTGTGGGTTTTGCCCCCAAGACTAAACTCCGTCTTAGCCTTTAACGAAGCGAGGGAAATGTTTTCCGCTGGTCGTTTTTGGCTATGACAGACTTTACTCTCGGGAACGAAATACAGCCATTCGCTCCTGAGTAAGATACGTTAGACAATCATAGCTTAGTTTGTTAATTTCACTTGTTTCATGGCTATTTCATTCGTAAGTGTTTCAAATAGGGGGCACTGGGCGCCGAGTCAGAAAAAAAAAGGTTGCTTCCAAAACAGACCAGCCAACATGAACCTTGCGTTTCGCCCCCGCTCGTCGTCGGACTTTTTTACTTTCGGGAGCGAAACACACCCACAGGTCCGTTTTGACGTAGATGTAGCTCTTGAAAGATTGAATGCTTGTTAGTTTGTCATTTTTTTTTTGTTTCATTACAGAGTTATGATCAGCCAAAATTATAACTCAAAGAACGTCACACGTCCACAATATACGCTACGTTACCATACTATTAATTGTTTTGCCATGACAAACCAAAGCCATGAAACCTTTCACCAAACACGGCTAAAGAACATGAGAATGTGCTTATTAACTCTTTATGTGCCGTGTTCGAACGGCTGACTCAGTCGACGGCGTGCCAACTTTGCATATTCTGCTCAAACGAAGAAATCCGTCCAAACCGATCGATAAGTCGCCATGTGCCTCAGTACAATGGAAGCGTTTCTCAAAATCCCGTTGTTCTTACACATAGCTTCCATTTTATGAGGTGATTGACTGGCAAGTGGTGTTCCCTACTGGATTTGCGGGTAAATTCTAAGTTTCTGTCATTATTTTGCGTGTAAAAGCCATGCCTTTACAATAATGTAACAACTGGTCATTTGAAAGAAAAACAACCATAGGTTTGTCATATAATTGCATTTCCAGCTGCATTTCCAGCTCAAGGGCGCCGGAAGCGGGGGGGCAGGGGTGGCACTTGCCCCCCCCCCCCCCCCCCAAACAAAATGTTGGGGGGGCAAAACGAGTTTTTGCCCCCCCCCCCCCAAAGTGCCCCCTGTAACAAATAATTAATCGCTTATTTAAAGACCAAAATGAACAATAAAGGCATATTTCTTGTCTAAATGTTGTAATTTCATGACTGAAAATGCAAAATTTTCGCCCCGTTAGGGGCGAAAATTATAATACACTAACAACATACATCATTGTATCTATACACTAATAGTAACTTAATTATGAGTAAAGTGTATAGATGGTAGCCTCGTGTCCTCGAGTGTGCCCGCTGAAACATACCTTAAGTAAATCTTACATTTTTCATTTTCTTCTTTGCTTTCCAGCAGTATAAGAATATTTTTTATTGTTCGAACAAGCTTTTAATGAGTACATTTCAGATAAATGGCAAAGTGAAAGTGGCTCGCTCGTTCTGCCCGTACTTATAGTAAAATGAAAAGTTTTCATAAGTTATTATCATAGTCCTTCGCAGTGATTCCTTTTACTATGTTTAATTCCTCAGAAATTTAATTCAAAATGCTCTATAAAAGCGACTTTTATACTCTGTTTTTACAAAAATTCCCTACCGCGGGAGGGGGCCTATCCCCCTCCCACACCCTCCCCCCGCTCGGTCGCTTCGCTCCCTCACCGAGGATCTCACACCATCACATTATTATGTACTCCCATATAGTCCTTCCAACTGATTTTTTCAATATGTTAATTCCCTAGAAATTTGCTTTTAAATGCTCTATAAACGCGACTTTTATACTCTGTTTTTACAAAAAGTCCCTACCGTGGGAGGGGGTTTTCCCCCTCCCACACCCTCCCCCCTCTCGGTCGCTTCGCTCCCTCGCCGAGGATCTCACACCATCACATTATTATGTACTCCCGTATGTAATAATCATAATCCTTCGCACTGATTATTTTTTACTATGTTTAATTCCTTATTTTTTTTTTAAATGGTCTATAAACGCGACTCTGTTTTACAAAAGCTCCCTACAGTGTTTGTGTGTGTGTGTGTGTGTGTGTGTGTGTGTGTGTGTGTGTGTAGGAGGGGGTATCCCCTTTCCACCCCCCCCCCCCCGCTCGCTCGCTTCGCTCCCGCGCCGAGGATCTCACATCGTCACATAATGTGCCCCCGTCGAGATTTTGCCCCCCCAAAACCAGAAGTGTTCCGGCGCGCTTGTTCCAGCTTAACAGGAATCTATAAAAGTTACATAGATTTGAGAATCAGAATGTTTTCCAAAATCATATTCTACACTGTACGTTGGTGTCTCAGATACTGTGACACACAGGGGGTTACAACCATGGCACAGAAAGAATCAAATGGGTAAGATAAGTATAGCCTAAATTATACACGACCTGTTTAAGCCCATCGCCAGCGATAAAAACGAATCAACTGGAGGCAGCCTGGTGGTAGTGCCGCAATCCGGAAATCAATTAATAACACGTTCGAGTCCCACTCGTTCCTTTTTCTTCCGACAAGTTTGTTGATTTACAGATCAGCTACGAAGTTAACATATTTAATTTGTAAAGGGAGACAAATTGAAGGAACTTACACCTAAACATCATTATTCTATTATCGGAATGGCTTAGTTTTATTCTCAAAGCCAAATGGGATTTCTGGCATGAAGTATTGATCAAGATGTTCAGGAAAAGTTCATGTATAGTGCAGTATATCGAACTATAAATACAAAACCCATGCATATAGACTCACATATTCGCATGGCTTACAATACAATACAAGCACACTCTGTACATATAGGAAGAGGAAGTGTGCCTCTTAGTACACTACATCATAATGAAGCTACATGTGGACTTTGTACACTTGTACAAAAGGACAGAAGGTGGAGTGAATAACATGTTTTCGCCCGAAAAGTAGAAGAAAGAAAGTCATGATTTCCACTGAGTGACTATAATATCGAGTCGAGGAGCATTGTATTTGAAGCTCCTTGATATGGTGCAGTCTCCCGTGACACAAAGGCGTATGATACGCTACATAATATTTGAAATAACGGGTGCGGCCACAATGGGGGTAGGCCCTAGTTATGCGTTACTATTTCACACACACACATACACACACACACACACACACACACACACACACACACTCACACACACATGTGTCTATGGTGGAAACCGAAGACCTGTTTTACCCATCGAGGACAATTCATTCGTATATTACCATCCAACCGAGGACTTATTATAATGATGCTAATCGAGGACCTCCAAACATGTACCCCTAAATTCAAAGCAAGGAAAAGGAGACCATTTGGAATAGTCTGCTAACCGATGACGTCCTAGGTTCTCTGTGTGTCCTCGGTTAAAATGCAAAGTTCGTATGTGTGTCCTCGTTTTACACCATTTTGTTTGTTTGTTTGCCTTTTATGAGTAATGGTGTTAAAAGACGAAGTAAAAGAAAAGAAACAGTGTGCTGCCAGTCTCCCTCCATGTAGCTATCCTTAAGCAGCACCAGGAAAGAGGCATTCTCGTCGTCATCGAACTTCCTTGGTTGGCGACTCTCAGCAGGAAAATAACATACGGTGCTGATATGTAATCCCCACCATGAACTAAACTGACTTACTTTGATCAGGCACGAGTTAAAGCTCTATGTCACTGGGAAGGTTGCGATATACAGGATCAGCGAGACAACTCCAGGCTAACAGACAGGAGTTAACATTTCCATCAAAAAATGTGTCTGCATGTTTTGTTTCGTTTTTTGTTATGTCTTTTGTTTTGTTATGCTTGTTGTTTTTGTTTTTGTTGTTTTTGTTGCTTATTGTTTTTTTTTTTTGTTTTTCTCACTCTATGTGAATGGCTAGCAGCTAATGCGCAATCTGTAATTCGAAATGATAGAGCAGCTTTCCACTGTTGCTTTCATATCCTGAAGGCCAGTCAAAACTAAGATAACAGGCGAATATGATTTACACGTACACGATGCAGGTCAAATCAAGTTCATTGTTAAAGCAGAACACAGGTCCGAAATAACTGCACGACTTGTGCATTAACACACTGTGAATCACCGCACGACATCTATAACTGACATTGACACCTTGTAGCTTTTCATCAAACACTGGAGACACAAGACCACCGCCAACGATGTTGTTCTGTTGCTATAAAGCGAGCAAGGCAACAGAATAAGACATATAGGACATGACTGAGTGACTATGGATTGCAGTATTGTGTGTGGGTGTGAGGGTCTGTGTGTGTGTCTGTGTGTCTGTGTGTGGGTTTTTTTTTTAGTTTATCTAAGTGTACGGTTGTATTCATTGGACCATGTACAGCCTCTGGGTGTCCATATATCTCAGTGTTGGGTGTGTGCTTGTCACAAGAACAATATTATACAGTACAATATGCAAACACAATGGATATTGTACAGGATATATGACCAATATCAATTACAATAATCCACTACATGTACATAAGGCATTACGTGTAATGTAGTGAAATATATTCCAACAGATACTGTCTGCTCAACAACACTTTGTAATACTTTCGAATGTATTTTTGTATGGGCAATGAAAAGCATACCTTGTTGATACCAAGTAGCTAGCAATATCACGCAACCATGTGGATATTACTAAAACTAGACAGTGGTCAGTCAAATAACCACCATTATCGGAGATTGTAATACCACACTCTCTTCTTCATGATACATATCCTAATTCATTGTGATAGTCAAAATCATTACACAAAATGCATCATTATGTCTAGAGACTGATCTTTAATGAAATACTCTCAACGTCGTGACTGTATGCTTGAGTTGACCATTAACACATTGATTTTTTTTTTCTCAAAAAACAATGTCAAAGATGCATTGTGTTATACCACATTATTAAAGCTTAAAGCTGATCTTGTAGACTATTTTTGATAGTCTTGTAATGCAGGGTCACATAAATATACTGAAGTGGTATATTAAAATACGTGCTTTTTTATAATCGGATTACAAGTTTGCAGTGTCATTCTGACAGTTGCAATTCAGTGGACAAACAAAACATAATCATTTTACAGAAAAAATAATGTTTTCTTGCATGACAAAGAAGTAGCAGACCGAGTTAAAAGGCGTGATCTACCATTTGCAGATGAAACATAAATCCATGCAGCTTAAGTATCTTGAACATATGAAGAAGGAAGTTAGTTTCTGAGCATTCTCCATAGTTAAACGTCATATAGACTTTAAATAGCACACAAGGACAGAAGACATCTTGAATAACATGTTCCCTCAAAAAAAAAAATATATAAATATATAATTATATATATATGGGTGAGAATTTTGAACGATGTACAATTGCCAATTTTCGTACCTTATGACATTCTTTCCCATAGAACACGCCAGAATGATCTAAGAAACCAGATTTTTTCATGTCATCTCAAAGATTGGTAAATTTCCTTTCAGGAAATATATGGTTTGGTTGACTTTTGCCTGATATTTTTCATTTCACAAGGACTTAAAGCGTAAAAATACGGTAAAAACGCTATTTTCACAAAAAAAAAATGTTTTTCAAACTGATGATGTGCATGTTTAATGGTACGTGGCATCTAATATCTGACCATGTTCTGGATCTGACATATCATGGGTATGTACCACAAAATTATAAGAACTTTATGAGCACGTATAAAATTACAGAGAACAATTAAAATATCAAAGTCCTAAACAGACGAACGTCCGTGATGCTTTTATTTCTATGGCTGCTGCAAATTCTACTTTGTTGTCCCTACTGTAACGTATACGAAAATTTGGTGTTCCACCGAATGAACATATCCTGCAAAAATTGTACGTCTGCTGGCTGTACATGGGACGTAATATTTTTTTATGCAAAATTATACTCAGTTTTCGTCACGGACGTGCATCCGCTATTTTGTAATAAAGATCGTAGCCCATGAAACGTTATTGGCGATATTGTTCCGAGTCGTAATCATCTAAGATCTAGCAACACGATAATATGTTTGTTTTGAGTTTCTGTCCATCCTTTGTCAAATAGGAACCGAAATTATATTTTTAGACGAACCTCCAAGAAAAAAACAACGTCCGTGATGATGAAAACGTTTTCGAGTGGGACACCATCTTGCTTTGATGGCGGAGGTGCATTTTACCTTTGGCTCTCTAGCCGAGGAGCTGCATGCCATTTTTGGAGCGGACTGAGGTTCGTCCGCAGTTTTTTGGACCATGCAATTCACCAAAAACCAAGCAAATAATTAATATTTTCTCTGAAAATTCACCTCCTGATCCCCCTCTGAGCAATACATATGTTGTAAGGATGTCAAATTTCTTATAATTTGCATTGACAATACATTTTCAAAATTTTGAAAGAGTTAGGAAGGCTACGTACTCTCTGCCGATTAGTTATCCGTCCTGGAACATGACCCTAGTAGTAGAACGAACGTCCGTGATAATTCCAGAGAACGTCCGTGACGTATGCAATCCCTCCGATAGGGATAACTTGTCCCGAAAGTGTCCTGTATTCTTTAAAACTTTTGGCTCCAATAACGACAAATAAAGTTTTACAAAGTAGAAAATGAGTTTAGAGCAGTAGTTTCAGAATTTTTAAGGCGTTATGTGATCATGATGAACAAACGATTGAAAATTTACTCACAATGTTACGCTTGTTTTCCCTCTAATTATACAAAAAACAGCTAAACACTTAAAACAAAGTTATAGGAAAATTGAATTTTGCGTAATCTGTAATTTCTGTGCGTTTACATTTCTTTCTAATGAGGTTCTGGAGACAATTTGTACTGTTACAGGTTCTGAAAGTTTCGCTCACGGACGTTCTGTCCGAGAAAGGAAATTTCTGACAATTACAAATATATCACTGCACATAAGATTAATGTTAGTTGAAAATATTACCAAATCACCGAGCCGCTCATACCCGAAAGTGAATAGCGTTCAGCACTCAATTTACCTGTAATAACAAACGGAAATCGTTTTTTTCACGGATGTTCGTTGTTTGAATAAGTCAGTGGATTACATAGTAGGAGAAAGAGGATCAGTGCCACTTTTTAGTGACAGGTGCTCTAAGTGTTTATCTTTTGAGTATGGTAGCTGCCGTCTCAAACAGAACACATCCAGTTTTTGGTCTCCATAACGGACGTTCGCTGTAATTGTCATGATATTAAATGCCTTAAAGGCATAATTTACCATTTGCAGATAAAACAAAAACCCAGCATCAGTGCTTTAAAATAGTTCTAAAATATGAGTTACGGATAGAAACAACCAT
Source organism: Diadema setosum (assembly GCF_964275005.1). Lineage (NCBI taxonomy): Eukaryota > Metazoa > Echinodermata > Echinoidea > Diadematoida > Diadematidae > Diadema > Diadema setosum. Next base: position 28,545,264 of record NC_092687.1, read on the forward strand.
TGTAAAAATTTGAATCAGTATTATCGTGTTAAGTATTGCTAAATACACAGAATGTGAACAATAGCTATAATAAAAATGTTTCCAGACTAAACCGTCTACAGTTATGGTTTATTACGAAAAATACTGATATCTCCTTATATTTTAGGTTTGATTGCAAAATTGTTATATGGTAGGATGTTTTGTGATACAATAGACCTACACATATGCATCAAATGTGATATCTTGATTTTTTTAAATCACTGCTTCCAAAGGTAAACTGGGCCTTTCATTCATTCTTATTTTTCTCTACATGACGATTTTTCTCTCATTCCCTCAATAGCCTGAACATTCTGCGACCAAACAGAAAACAAAACAAAACAAAACAAACCAGAACAAATCCGAAAAGTGCTACGCAATCACATTCAGAATAATGACGGAAGAAGTCTGTAATGAGCATGTGTTGAGTAAGAAACGGAAAAGTTTCAAAAGGACGTGGAAGCAGTTGAACGAAAATGACTGAGAAACAGAGAAGGGATCGAGCTCCAACACACAGAGAAAAGAAATGCCAGTGCACTCCCGTTATACCAAATTCCTCTGGAGAAGTTTTTGTTTGTTTGTTTATGTTTTTTATTCATCGAAATGCCGTCACAAGCGAACAAAAATCATGCAGTATACAATTATTGTCTGATGAAAACACACAATTCCTCCGTTTATCATCACATGGTGTTGTTTTATACTCATCAATGAAAAGCAATATTCATTTGTAATTTTTTCCAAGTTTTTTCTTTTCATTTTAAATTTAAGAGACAGAGAGATCGTCAATTTGTTTGTTGTTTTGTGCTTACTTTGAAAACACATGTTAAAAAAAAGTAATGATTAAGAATAGGTTTCAGGTTGCACTTTGATACGTTCGCTCTTCCAAAGTTTCGTTACTCCGATGTCCAAAGGTTTGTTATTCCAGAATGGAAAAAAAAATTGTAGTTAATTCAGGAGGTTTGTTATTAGAAATGTTCTTTGAAAAATAGATATTAAGGATCATTATTTTTAGGTCCGTTCTTCTAAAAGTGGAATGGGCCTGATATTCGTTTAGGTGAAAACGGTTATTATGAGGTTTTGAAATTGGAGGATTTTAGTTGTTAACTTGTTTCTCCACATTTGGATAAGCGGACATTATTTTTCATGTTCCAATTAATAAGCCTTTCGGTTAACCTTCGGAGATTCCTATCATTTACCGAATAAAAAAGCTTCATAATTATACGAACTCTATCAACTTTCATATTGACAAACTGTATGAACAACGAGCCTCCGAAATGACGCGCTACAAAAGGTTTGTTATAACAAACCATATTGTATGATATCGAAGTCACAAACATCCATCCAAGTTATATGGACTTATTGTGTCTTGTTATGACGAAACTTCGCAGTATCGAACCTATTATCATTTCTGACTAATATAATAACACAAATTCTCCTCGGTAACAGTGTGTAACACAAGGAGCAAACACAGAGGGATTTCTTCCTAACGTGTTCGTTTGCCCTCCCCAGCTAAACTTCGTATTTCTATAACGGAGCACATTTCTGTTGTTTTTCTATATTAATTCTTTGTCATAATTTTACCTGTGATCATGTTCGTTATATAAAAAGCAAATTTTGCATTGTAGACTTTATATAACAAGGTAAGGCCCTGAATATTTACTTCATGATAACGAAATTTTGATGAATATATTCGTTCTCAAGGATGGACTACGTCACTGAGATTACACGTACGTTTGTACGTTCATTTACGAGAGATGGAAAATTTGTTTTCTTTGATTCCTCAGTATGAGAAGATAAACAAGCTTATATAATTGAGAATTGGTAATATCTATTCAGGATTTTGCAGAGGAGTTTGTTCTCGACATGAAATTGCTGTTTGTTGTGAGTAGAATGCGCTTCCAACTCAAGAGAGCTGCATTGTTCAATATCTTGTTTGTTCCGAACGTCCGTGAGCTACATGCGAACCTCCGTGATGAAAACTATGCTACGTTTGTTGGGTTATAGAGACTGCCCAAATGAGATACATCTTAAAGGGATTGTATAGTTTTGGTTAAGACCTAATTTCGGGTTTCTAACATTTTTTGGTGAGATAATGAGAAACCTCTTATGAAATGTGAAAGAGCATGTAATTCTATGAGGAATTCAACGTTTATTTGATGAAAATTGGCTGAGATATCAAAAAAAGAGCGGTTCTAATAAAGTGTGGGACCCACACTTTATTATGATCGCTTTGTTTTACTTTGTTTTTTGACGTTTTAGTCATTCCAATCCCGATTTTCATCAAATAAACTTTGAATTCCTCTTAAAATGGTATGCTCTGTACTATATCATAAGTGATTTCTTGGTATCTCGCAAAAAGTTAAAAGCCCAATTTTCATCTCCACTAATACTGTACCATCCCAAAAGGTATATTATTATTTGGGAGTGAGGATTAAGGCATGGGATAGAGAAATAAGAGGTGAAAATATTGAGTTTTTGTAAAATGCGCGTAAAGTTAAGAAAGTGCTTAGCGGAAGAGCAATATTTCCACAAAAATTACGAATTTAGTTAAATCATCAGTTGTCTACCATTACGTACAGGTTAAGAGTACAAGCTTAATATTCTGCAATCACGTACACATGTCCCTTAAGATATTTCGTTAGGATTTTGAACTGAATCAGATCTTTGGAAACTATGTTAAATGGTATTCAAATGTATGTGCAGTACTATTCCTCACGGACGTTCGCTTCTCTGGACATGGTAAACTTCAGCGGTGAATAAAAACTTGTTCCTCTGGGAAAATCCTAGTATAATTGGGTTCATACTAAAGCTTGAATTCTCTTTCAGGTAAGATGAATGATTTGGAGAATTTCCTACTTTTTAAATTTTGCCTTGTTTTGGCTCAATTGTACATCGTTCAAAATTCTGACCCATATACACACACACAAATGTCACAATGAGCACAGTACCGGGTGCAGTCTCCCGTGAGACAATAATGTCAAAGGTGTAGTGACGGGACTCTTTCGACAATGACGAAGCTGATTTTGAGGTCGCCATTTTGAGGGGTAGAGCACTCTTTCACACACGCAACACACACAAACACACACACCCACACACACACACACACACACACACACACATACACAACCAGCAAGTAAACACTAACGCATACAAACCAATTATGCATATAGAATATGTTTACACCAGATTATGTTTTTTTTTTTTAGAAGTTGAGTTAGAAGTCATTACAATACGCCAAGAGCCATAAGCTGACGAGTGGCGTAAAGGTCATTTGGCATATCATTAAGCATTGAGTCTTACTTGCAATTCCTACCAACTGCAGGTCGTTCAATAGTTAAGCATATGTTTAAGACATTGCTTTTCTTAAGCCTCCCTTTACATGACTTCAGTCCAGCCATGCTCTTCCGAACTGTTCGCTGAGCAGGCAGCATTTGATGGTGATTCCCCACTCATGGGATTTGTAAATCATTGATGCCAGTAGGGGATTTTTTTTTTTTTTTTAAGATAAGATTAGACAAGATGATGGGCATATCACCTAGAGGAAAGACGTTTCCAGTAAAGATTACAAGCTGCTTTTTGTAACTCCATTGCTATTTTCTTAGTTTGTTTGTTTTTGGATGCGTTAAGCTGTTATAAGGCAGAATAAAAGATTCAATTCAATTAAAAGCAGTACGAGGGAAGAGGCACTCCCAACATCAGAAAACTTTGATTTGAACGTAAGTCTTCACCTCGTCTCGACCACTGGCAGCAAGGAATATACAGTAGAAGACCAGCTTAACGTAGCTGAATATGGGCTATCCAGCCATCACCTTAGATGGAAATGAACAAACAAACAAACAAACAAGCAAACAAGTTAAGGATAACTTTATCGATGGAAAGTCTTTGCTGCTACTCCAGCTGCTGATAAGTCGTCGAGACCAGTGAGACTCTAAATTCCAACCAAGAACAACATGAAGAACGTTAGGACTTGATATCTTAAATCTGTTGACCCTCCTTTACACTTACATTACGTTTCAACTAACTAAAACCAAAATGTTTCTATACTAAACAGCACATAAACATCCAAAGACAAATAAAAATAGGAAATTAACCAACAGCTAGATATCCCAGGAAGACAACATAATATATCAAGGTAAACATGTGCCTACCTTTATGTTATATGGGTAAGTAAATGTGTAATATCGTTAATGATTTATTAATGCATTTGACAAAGGAAAACAAAAATTTTTACTTTCAACATCCTAGGTCTACTTACGATATACAAGATTATAGCAGCGTGACGATACCAAACTAATAGATATAATTTTCATTCAGAAAGAGTCGCTGCATTTTTTTTTCTCACTCTATGTGAATGTGGATGACTAAACAGGTGATAAAAATATCCTCAATTTGAAATGATAAATTAATTTTCTACAGCTGCGGTCATATCCAAAAGGCCAGTTAAATATGTTACACGTAAATGATGCAGGGCGAATCAAGACCATTGGTGTAACAAAACACAGGCTGCACGACTTATGCATTAACACACTATGAATGTCCGCACGCAGTTAATGTTTACATCGACTCATTGTAGCTTTCTATCAAAAATTAATCAAAGCTGCAGTCCACATAATGTTGCTCTGTGGCTACATAAAGCATGGAGGAAAACAGCTCAATAGACATAGCAGACATGACAGACTGACTTTTTAATTAGTACAGTGTGTCCGTGACTTTGTGTTTGTCCAGGGGTATACGGGTGAATATGTATGTGTACATTTGAATGTGTGCAGCCTCTGTGTAAGCATGACATGTACCTGTGTGATGGGTGTGTGTTTGTCACAAGAACAATGTTATACAGTTCAATGATCAAACACAGTGGATATACACCTAGCAAAAAAAGTAAAAACTGTTTTGAGGTCATATTTTTCAAAAAATATTTTGATGATAATCAATATTCTGTAGGGTATTCCATTTTAAATTGATTGAATTTTGGTATCAAGATGGTAGGTCAATAAATGGACCCTTTACGCATGACTGAACACATTCGCTTTTGTCTTCCAGTGCACAAACGTAAAAATTGACATTTGTTTCTTTGGAACTGACCTGAGCAAAAAAAAAGTTTAAAACAATGAGAAACATTAATGAAATGGCAAAAAGAAGTTTTTGTTGTCTTTTTTTTTCTTAAAATACCTAAAACATCATGGTGGCAAACTAAAGGGGGAAATGAGAATATTCTCTAAACTCAACCTTCAAATGGCACAGAGAGTAAGGACACAAAGATGATTAAATGAACACAATATCTTTATTTTTCCTGTTGATTCAGCAATTTAAGAATTCATGAGACAAATTATGAAATAAAATATTTACAATGCTTTCTTATTTGAGAAATCAATTCAATTTCTTGATTATATTTTTTCTTCTCTCTGTTTCATGAATTTTGATATTACAGAAGATTCTTCTCCTTGCACCATTATTTCAGCCTATATTACTAATTTGGGCTTCACAGATACTAAAGAGGTTATAACTTCACTTTTGCAACGTAATTCAAGTTTGGAATGTGCTAATTGTTTTTCTTATTTTTACATGGAAAATATTAATGAAGTTTGCGCATAAGAGGCAACTTGTTCGTTTTTGGCAATTTTATTTTCGGCCTTTGAAGAGAAAAAACAAAGGTTTTCCCCTCATGCTTAAAGAATACCTTTTTATTGACCTACCAAGTGATAGGCAATTACATTACTTTTCATATGATATTTTATACATAAAATTTTAACAAAATCTTCTATGAGATAGACAAACTTGAACAAAAAAGTGTTTACTTTCTTTTCTTTTTTGCGAGTGTATATTAGATGTGGCTTGTTACATAATGTCAATTACAATAAAAAAAAAAGAAATACGCCACTATGCATCTAAACAGTTCATGGAGACGATTATGTGAACTGTAGGGAAATTGTATTCAAACAATTTTTGTTTGGTCAACAACATACTTTGAAAAGTATTCCTTTGTCGGCATTGCAAACACATATCTTGTTGATACTATGTAGACAGGACTACAACTATGTAGTAAAATGGCACAATTTTCGAGGATTTTAAAACAACTGTCTCTTTATCAGGATGCATAACAATATTCCAAGTCATCCTCGATGAACAAAATTATTACACAGTGTACAGATGTCGAGAATTTGAATTTTGATCAAGTACGCGGCTTATGTGGTGGGATGATTTTGTACATAGACGATTAAAATATTGAAATCCTTCTCTTTTTTAATACTTTTCACAGAGCGTGTACTTTTTTTCTATTCTTTTAAGTGGGGGAGAAAATTCATTTGTATTGTATTTAACACTAGCTTAGAGCATTCTCCTGTAGAATCTGCCTGTACTATAGCAATCCACGGCTGGAGACGTTTGGTAGTTAGGTGAGGCAGTTACATGTATGTGAGTAGCTAAAGAATTGAACTAACATTGTTTCAGTAAGATTCAATCTTTTCAGTTGCGCTGTGCAAATGAAATGCAGTGGTCGACCAAATAATGATGTTTTCCTTAAAAAAAAAAAGTGTCTTCCTGCATTATCATGAAGAAACATACTAAGTTTGAAGTACTAAAAAGTCTTTTCCGTCTGACCACAGTCATGGCTGTCCACCGTCTTGACCTCCTCACCTCCTAATTATCCAAGAGGGCCGCTCACTTTATAATTGACTTTTATTGACTTTTTATCGGGTACCTCGAGTCCGTGATTATTTGCTTGTTTGTTTTTCCATACAGTGCATATTGACAATTATTTCACTTTTTGTACCTCAGCAACCATTCCAATGCATCCCTCCTTTAGGTTTTCAGTAACTGTTTTCTATGTGCAAATTTACATGTATTATTTCTGTTACTGAAGTAAATGAAAAAATGAAAATGAAAAAAAAATGATATATAAACATACATTTAATGTATGTTTATATATCATTTTAATGTAGGCAAACGTTATAAATTTGAACTTAAACTTCAAGTTGAACTGCAATGTGATATTAACACAATTCTTAGCCATAGCATAATGCTTTCCTGTACAATAAACATATCTCTTCCTCTCCCATATGTTCCCCCCCCCCAAAAAAAAAAAAATGCAACGATGTCTTCCGTGACGAAACCTTTAAAAGTAGTGAATCCCTCAAAATCAAATATCAGGATATGAAACTTTCACTTATTACCCACGTCTTACAGGAAATCCCATCCAATTTGCTTCATTGGTCTAAGAGAAATGAGGATTTTTGTAAAGCATGTCAAGAATCCTTTCCCGTCAATTTCTGTCCTTTGAAAAAAACACATAAATATGCAGTTCCAAGAGCATCCACGTGCTAAACTTGGAAGAAACAGATACATGCTTTAGATACATGCTTTAGAACAATACATATTTCTCCGTGACTACTTTGATTTGATTTGATTTGATTTGATTTGATTTGATTTGATTTGATTTATTGGTTCCTGTATTATATCATTGCTTTTGCAGATACATACACATATATCATATACATTGTTGGTACCATACATATAAATGGATATACATTGTACATAAACATTAAGTGCTAACAAGGTAAGTTTCTTTTTACCTTTGGAATGTACAGCAATACAGTTTCTTCATTGCCTTTACAATGTACAACAGAACATATGAGTGATGCAATGAATAACGCAGAAGGGTTACAGCTTATGCATTGCTTGATTTGCATGCAGCCCTCGTACATAATACATAACATATAGGAAAATAAGGGGAGGGATGACTTGCATAGAGATAGGATAGGAGAAAGGAGGGAGGAGAGGTCTGTCTGCTTTCACTAATACACAAAGTTAGATCACCTGGATCACTGAATAGTAAAGCATAGCAAAGTATTTTCTCACCGAGGTACAGGTGAACACTTACAGGTCATGGTCGGTTACATAACATTACGCAATAAATTCTGAACAGCGATAATTCAACAAGGGAATTTCATATACGATACAATTGCAATGACATTATAAGATCACTGATATCCAGAAAGCAGCATTGTCTTTACAGCTTTCTTGAAAAAAATACATAGACTTTAAAATTCGAATTTCTGGAGGAAGATTTAACCAAGTTGAATAATGGTAAGATATTATGTTCTTAGGCCCTGAAATAGCATTCAGACAATTTAATCACATTGGAACTTATCAATGTGGAAATCTAATTGTATTTTTTTTTTTGGGGGGGGGGGAGGGGGCATATTGTACATTATACGCATTTGTCTATATTCATATTTTATACCCATTATATCAACGTACGCGTATAAAGGTTGTATCCTACATATTTGTGGAAAAAGTGGGTGTTCATAGAGAAAAAGACAAAGAGCAGAGACAGGCAGTTTCTCCATCTTTTATACACTTGTATCCCTGTACACCTTGGAGACTCCAATGTAAAACAATGCATCAGATAAATCGTCGAGATACCGGCTAAAGACAAGGAAAGAGTAAATAGCATGACACATTCTGAACTGTGTAACATAATAATAATTCATTAAGTTATAGAGTCAACGGAATCGTTTGAAAGCTCACCAAAAAACAAAGATTAAAAATCACGAATGTAAAGCCAAAAGAAAAATGTAAAACATCGGACACAAGCCAGGAGGTGTCATAAATAAAAATACCCCCGCCCCCCCCCCAAAAAAAACATTAATCGATGTTGATGAAACTGGCACGGTTCGCCATATTTGAAAGGTAGACTACTCTTTCACACACACACACACACACACACACACACACACTTTGTGTCTCAAAAGGGTAGATTGTATGATTACAGTATATGCTCGACTGTCGCCTTTTCTTGGAAATACCCCCCACTCAGTGAGTGGCAAGATTTTCTTTATGTATCTCTTTACCTGGGGCCATCTTCCTCGTCAAGCTTAGCTTATGATGATGGTCCCCTGCATTTCATTTTTATCATCTCCTATTGCTTCCTTTCATATATGATATTAGTTCTTGAAAAAAAAAATGTATGTAAGATCCAAACGTTACGAATATTAGCTGTGTAAATGGCTATGTAAGTATTTTGTGGATTTGTGGATTTGTATTGATTTTGAAATGCAGAAATAACTAGAAATGTCGCTCTGGCGACTGGTATGCCTCCGCCATAATGCATGATTTTCCCAATAGGTCTAGATAGTACATGTGGACACTGTGTGATTACATTTTCACAAAACTGGCAAAATATTGGAATGACAAGTTTGTCACAAATGTGTTGAATGTTCACCTTCCTTGACGTATGTTTAATTGGATGAATAAGAGAGCATGTATCTAGGGATTTAAGGACTTTAACTTGACTTTGACCCATTCATACATTTAGGCATTGAGTAATTTTCAAGGTACAGGTGTGGAGAAAAAGTGCAATTTCTGAATTGAATAGTAAATTGTTACCATTTTCATCTGGCCCTTGACCCTAAAATTCATAAGATAATTACTTTCAGGTAGAACATGCATAATATGTACTAAGTTTCAAGGTAACTTGAGCCACTTCCGAGACATGGAGGAAAAAGTTAGCTCAGCACTTTCACTTGATCTTTGACCTTTTGACCTTTGAGGCAAAAAGAGAAAAAAAAAAACTTTCCAAAGAATTTCTATTAGGTTACACACGCATACACCAAGTGTAAAAAAATAACCCTGCTGGCATTGCATAAATATGAGGGTAATAGTAAAATTTTGAAGTCTTGCACTTGACCTTTGACCCCTGACCTTTGACCCCATGAACCCTACATTCTCTAGATAATCACTTCCAGTCAGTACATGTATATACTATGCTCCATGAAGATACCTTGAACAATTTTCCAAGGTACGGAGAAAAAAAAGAAGTTTTAATATTTTTACTTGACCTTTTGACCTTTGACCTTTGACCTCATGACCCAAACTTTCAACAGAGAATCTTAATTGGGTAATACATGTATACACTAAGTTTCAAGAAAATATCTTCAGGCATTCAATAGATATGGTGGAAATAGTGAAATTTTATGTATTTGACCCTGACCTTTTGACCTTTGACCTTTGACCTCATGACCCAAACTTTCACCAGAGAATCTTAATTGGGTAGTACATGTATACACTAAGTTTCAAGAAAATCTCTTCAGGCATTCAATAGATATGGTGGAAGTAGTGAAATTTTATGAATTTGACCCTGACCTTTTGACCTTTGACCTTTGACCTCATGACCCAAACTTTCACCAGAGAATCTCAATTGGGTAATACATGTATACACTAAGTTTCAAGAAAATATCTTCAGGCATTCAATAGATATGGTGGAAATAGTAAAATTTTATGTATTTGACCTTGACCTTTTGACCTTTGACCTTGAGCATGTGCACCCAAAAGTTGATAGGCACAACTTCACCCCCTAATACACATACATGCCAAGTTTCATTAGGATACCTCAACAGGTTTCGATAGTTACCTTGTCCACAAAATTCATTACGGACGGACGGAAGGACGGACGGACGGACGGACGGACGGACGGACGGAAGGACGGACGGACGGACGGACGGACGGACGGACAACCCGAAAACATAATGCCTCCGGCACCACTTTGTGGCGGAGGCATAAAAACTGAACTGAACTGAACTGAAAGAACTGTAGTAACTGTGATCATGTTTGACCAGCTTATATATTGGGGACCATGCGTGATGAAATAGGCCTGACTAGTGTGCCTAATACATATATATGTATGTATATATATATATATATATATATATATATATATATATATATAGTGCGAGAGATAGTTCCCTTCCTAAATGTGCGCGGTGCCTCACTGTTTGTAGCATATATACTGAAAGAAATTAGACTGAGGCGGAGGTTGCTCTCGATCTTGAGTCTCCCTTGTATTCAGTCAAGCTTTCGGCCAGTCATTAGGCCTTCCTCAGGATCTACCAACAGAAGTTATTATCTGAATAACCTGATGTGTCATAATATGTAATGCAATTTCATATAATACCAATCTGCTGTATCATTTCCTTTTATACACAAATCAATCATTCAATTCAAATCAAAAGTCCAATCTAACCTTATCTATCCGTCAAAATAACATCGTAAATCCATAAAATATATGAATAGATTCTAATATCAAACTGCTGAAATAAAATCACCTTATTTTCTCATAATTCTAAGCATAGCAAACAAAATTATATACCAATAAATTATGTTCATATGCCTGTTTGCATTGCATATTATGTATACATATACACATACATGTACACACACACACACCCAAGCAAACACACACACACAACTCCGCTTGAATTAATACTAAATCTAAATCAACATATCATGTATATATATGTATATATATATATATATATATATATATATATATATATATACAGATGAAGAGTTTGTTTGCAAAAACCGATAAGTCCATTTGCCAAATGGAGATATTTGCGATTAAAGGTCAAGAAAAATAAAGAGAATAATAAGAAAAATTTTGCTTCTTTTGACCATAACTTCAAAAATATACCATTATATGTAGTGACCAATATATCATTTAAAAGGTATTATTTTGTACTTTATGACAGAGGTCGTACTTCAAAATCTTCAAAAATGGACTTATCGGTTTTTGCAAACAAACCCTTCAGATATATATATATATATATATATATGTATATATATATATATATATATATATATATATATATATATATTGACAGCAAATCTGCTGTCAATAGATTTACTGTCCTTGCACCGCCCCGCCATGTTGTGATTAAGTCCTTATATATATATATATATATATATATATATATATATGTATATATGCTATGGGGAAATTTACAACTGAAGTCAGATTTCCGAACTTTCTTTGCGGAAATCTGACTTCAGTTGTAAATTTCTCCATTATTTCTTCACTACACAATACATAATTGGTATAAATAGAAGGATTATTAAATTCTCTTTGAAATGATATCCCATTCAAAAAGGCTGTACTCAAAAGTGTCTGATAAGGTCTGCATTGACAAGTTGCAAAATGAACAAGAACGGTCCTTATGAATGAGAATGGTCGAGAATAGGGAACACGTTGTTTTGTGTTATGGCTTTTGCTCTCAATTGGTCAGCCATGAAAGCAAATTTCAATGCACATCTTAACTTCACATGACAGGCGATTTTGAAAGCTCATCAAGTTTTATGGTTGTACATCATGCCACGCGAGAGCAATGCTCAAAAAGCCCGCACCGTATATTGAAGCTGAGATGCTTCAAAACGATGTGGTAGAAAGACTAGATGTGAGCCCTGGCACCAACACCAAATAGAAACAAAAATTCCGAGCAAAACAGGAGATGTCAAGGACAGACCGAGGAGTGGAAGTCCGAAGATCACAACGGACAGTAAGACCGCTACATCAGGGCACTTGCCCTTCAGGATCGCAGGCGAACGTCACAGCGTATCAAGCTATGTTTTCTGAGAAGATACAATTCGAGGTTTTTCGATCAAACTCTAAGATGCTCCACGATGCCCAGCTCCGAGCAAGAAAGCCTAGCCAAGAAACCAGCCCTGACTGTTCAACAGATTAGCATGTGCGCCTTCGTTGGTGCCGCGATCATCTCCGCTGGAACAGGTATGAATGGCAGAATGTGATGATGTTCAAGGACGATTAACGTTTCTGCCTCCGGAAAGCTGGTGGGCAAGCTAGGGTGTGGCGTAGACTGGATGAACGTGTTGACGATCGCTGCTAGCATCGAGCGCGTCACATCATTCCGATGAGGGAGCGTGATGGTGTGGGGAGGGATATCTATTGCAGCAAGGACAGAGATCATGGTCATCGATGACAACCTCACCGCTCTGCAATATAGGGACAAATTTCTCCAGCTGACTGCCCGTAGCTACGGAATATTGGTGTTGACGTAATCCTGCAAGATGACAACGCAAGACCATATAGAGGGAGACTTGTGCGCAACTTTCACTAGAATGGACTGGCCTGCATGCAGCCCCAACCTCAACCCCACAGAACATCTTTGGGATCAACTTTGCCGAGCTGTGGGGAAGAGGGTCACAAATGCAACGACATTGGCAAGACTCAGTCAGATACTGGTTCACGAGTGCAACGCCATTCTGCAGCAGCGAATCACGAAGATAATCAGCAGATGAGGACACGGTGCCAGGCGGTGGTGCAAGCAAGCACTTAGGTTGTCCACCAGATACTGAGCCCCGTTCATGTTCATTGACACTATAAAGACAAAGTAAACATAAGGTAAAGACAAATTAAAGACAAAATGAAAAAAAAAAATAAAGATGAAAATCCAATAAAATCAAGACCATATCATTTCACCTCTTTATATCTTTGTTGTGATTAATGTGGCGAGGTTCTGTGAGATAAAATGGTTTGAGTCATGCTCGTTTGTATGTGTATGAAGTGTAAGTGTATTTGTGTGTGTTTGTTTTCGTGTTTGGTTGAACGCATACATGTTTCCCTCTATAGAAATCATGATATTACAGTAAATGAACACACACAAAAAAAAGACACAATGAGGAACTCACTCATAACGAGGAAACTACATTAGAGACGTTAAATATTGGGCAATTTGACAACTTTTGAATTCTGACTTTACCTCGTATTTGTAAGCTTCGCACCTCCATGTAAATGATTGATAATCATAACAATTATGGAACAATTTTTTAAAAAAGATTTAAACAATCTTTGTATGATAGTAAGCACAAATAAATCACTTTTAAGGAAATATATGAGAAATTATTGATCAAAATTAGATTTGCAAACTTTTCGAGGAGTATATATATATATATATGTATATAGACATTTATACATTTCACAGATAATTTTGCAAATATTTCATCCAAACTATACACCAGATCGCTGAATTTCAAGTCTGAAAATGCAAAAATTCCTTCGCGTGGGAGAGGGTATTCCCACTCCCACATTCCCTTTCCTTCCAATAATCTTATGGCATTTGCAAGCTTTCAAGCATTCCGAAAAAAAAAAAATCGCGCCAGATATCTTTCACCTTAATGAGAAAATACTCTCTTGTGCGTGTGTGTACATGAGTTGCGTGCGTGTGTGTGTGTGTGTGACAAGTGTGGACAGGAACAGGTCTCAGATGAGTAGAGAGAGTTACCATGCATGCATGGATGGGATTAGGGATTGGTGCTTAGGGTGGATTAAGGTCATGGTATATGATTTTGATGAAAAACAAAATGAGGGTCTGGTTTGATTAAGTGATTATGCTTTCATTTCATATCTTTATAGGATTTTTAAGTTTGATCACGCTGATTATTTTTTTTTATGTTTATATTCGTTTCAATCTGAAAGCGATGGTGACATCAAACGAAATTCAATTGACAATATCATTTTTAAAAGAGCGTGTGAGCGTGTTTCATTTTGAAAATGAGCATGACATTAAATATCATAAAAAAGATATCATAAAAAAAGTGTCAGGGCCGGATCCAGGAAAGATGGACGCCTATACTTAAAGTAAATGCCTCCCATTTTTTCTTTTCATTTCTTTTGTTTTTGACCAAAAAAGGCCCTGTGTGCTCCCCTAGATCCGCCACTGTGTGTGACAATCCTCTTTCTAACCCTTGCGAAGTTAGGCCAGCCTTATTACACGGAATTGACAGTATTTCCCAAACATTCTATTAAAATGTGTGCACCAGATCTTTACTTTCAATAATAAAATTAAAGAACCCTCGTAAAGAAACGACAATACTTTTTACCCTAATCCTCCTTCAACTTGGGGCCATAGACTTTAGCAGTATAACACACAGTTATGATGCGCATGCACGAGATGATTACCGCCAACCGCTTTCTTTTCATGACAAAAAAAAATAAACATTTTACCCTAAGCGTTTTGCAAAAGAATGAACTCTTTTTTAGATCATGAAAACGCATCTGCGGTAGGGGGAATATATGTAGTTCCTTGCTTGCGTATGTTTCAATCCTGTCGAATTCTGCGTGCAGATGGATTAGTGTCAATTGACATATTTCAGACAATTTCAAAGTGCATTGAAAGGAAAAGAGTTTACATACTGATGCACAAACTTAGATTTCATGTAATCAAAAGCAGAAGAGGAAGTATGCATGCAAGTATTATACTCTGTAATGAAAATGACAAAAAAACATTGAACAAAAGGACAAGCGCTTTGGTTCCATTTTTACAACAAAAATCCCCGTATTATAATCCCGGCATGATACAAAACACACCTTGAATAGTTACCGAAAACGTCCAACGGACCGTGACAAGATTGAAAATCTCTCTCTCTCTCTCTCCCTCCCTCTCTCTCTCTCTCTCTCTCTCCAATTCTCTCTCTTTAGCCTACACATTTCAGAGCAAATTGTATTAGGCGAAGTCTCCCGTTAAATAGCAGTGCGACAAACTAGCAAATAACAGATGCAACCACTGTCACTGTAATGACTATTGTCGCAGATTGGAGAAGCGCACAAACATATACTCTTTGTATGGAAGAATTATGCTTGTCTCAAAAGGATAGGTTATATTCACATCCTGGAGTTTCGCGTTGGCCATGATGCTTTGATTGAACATTCATTTTGTTTAGTATGAGTTGTGTCTTCGACGACCTGGGATGGATAGAAGACGCCACCTCGTTCTGCTACTAACATTGATGGATACCATATTCTGTGGCCCCTCTGCAGAAGGTAAGTTGAACATACAATTGAACTTGGACTGAAAATCATCTGCGCATTGTCGGATCAAAACTTATGATACTGGAAGGTTGCCTAAAACGACAGATCGAACCAGAACATCATCAAAGTGCAGATGAGTATAATCACAAGCACATATTGGCTTTTGTTTTTGTTTTCTGTTGTATTTTGCTTTGTGGGATGACAACGGCTTGTCACCTACTGCTACGTTTGAACTTTTGAAGTATTTATGAATGACTGTATCAGTTTAGTCAGTGTTTGTACTATTATAATTACTATCCTCATCATTTTAATCACTACCGTATTTTGCAAAATGTGGACAATGTTAATAATAAGATAAAACAAGCAGACAGAAATATCAGTCAGTGATCTTAACAGCCATGGTTGCCTTGCTGAACTCAAGAATTGTAATAGAGTGTGGGTGGAGGATTACACTCATTTTATGCTGTAATTTTCGGGGGAATATCGTAAGGGAGGCATACACTGAACAAGGCGAGCCGCATTCTTGAATGATTTAAAAAAGTTGAAAAAAAATCAATCTGATTTTATTTCATTTCATTTGACGCGATTTGATATAATTTGATTTATTTTTTTTTCTGCATTAACTTTGATTATATGTCCACATTGTTGATAGTAAAGATATTGTACATATAAATTTTTAAAATGTTGAGGTAACAGAAGTGTTACACGATATAATGATATATATATGAATAGCTTGCAACCAAAATGCGCTAAATCTATTGAAAAAAAAAATGATTGATTTAGCTCCTTTTGGAAGCAAGATCTTCATATATGGGTGAGAATTTTGAACAATGTACATATCATGGTTATGTACACCAAAATTAAAAGAACTCTATGAGCATGTATAACATTACAGAAAATAATTGAAAGATCAAAGTCCTGAACAGGCAAACGTCCGCGATGCTTTTATTTGTTTACCTGCTGCAAATTCTGCTTTCTTGTCTCAACTGTAATGTATACAAAAATTTGGTGCTCCACGTAATGTACATCTCCTACAAAAATTGTACGTCTGCTGGCTGTACATGGGACGTAACATTCTTTTATGCAAGCTTGTACTCATTTTTCGTGACGGACGTGCGTCCGCTATTTACTAACAAAGATCGTAGCCCATTAACCGTTATTGGCTATATTGTTCATAGTCGTAATCAACTGAGATCTAAAAACACGGTAATACGTATGTTTTGAGTTTTTGTCCATCCCCTATCAAATGTCAAACCGAAATAACACTTTTAGCCGAACATCCGAGAAAAAAAAAAGAACGTCCGTAATGATTAAAACGTTGTCGAGGGGGGTGTTGCGACACGGATTGTCGCCCCTACACGGATTGTCGCCCCCTACACGGATTGTCGCCTGGCGACAATCCGTGTAGGGTGCTGGCGGCACAGATTGTCGCCCGCCCTCGAAGCACATTTTGCTGGGTAATATCGTTCTGGACATAATCATTGAAATACTAACACATAACTTACATGGCTACATCCATGCAAACATGCCATGTAAAAAGTCATGGTGAGGTTTCAAGGAAGTGTGTATGTGCGCGTGCACATGATAATTTAGTGTCCGTTTGTGCGTGTGTGTGTGTGTGTGTGTTGTGTGTGTTGTGTGTGTGTGTGTGTGATATGGAAGAATGTGTTTATAATGTCAGTTTTTTTTTTTTTTTGCGTATGTGTTTTTTTAGCTGCGCGTGGGCAGGGATAACTAGTAAGCTGTTGCTGGCATAAACGTTGATATTGATTTTATCAGCAGCTTTGAATTTGATGAGTTTGTTTGGCAGATTTGTATAATTATGAATTCGGAGTGGAGCTTGCGTGCGGGCAGATGCTGCTTTTCTGCATACGGTCCATTATGTCTTATTTATCAACATTGGGAAATCGTTTCATCAGGAAGGAATGTTGTATCGGTTCGGGTGTGCGTCGGTATGTGGGAAGGGGGTTACATTTCGTTATTGCAAAAGTTTGTTACTCTGAAGGCTCATTCGTCCGAAGGATCATTCGTCCGAAGGCTCATTATTCCGAAGGTTCGTTATTTCGAATTTCATTTTTGAATCAACAAACCTCTAGGTATAGGGAATTGTGTGTTTCGGATATTAAAATGAAGCCTCGGAAAAAACGAAACTTCGGAATAACGGAACCTTCGTGTGTGTGTGTGTGTGTGTGTGTGTGTGTGTGTGTGTATTTGGGTTGGTGAATGTGGGTGTGGGATGATTTAGGTTTTGTTTAATCAGGGGTTGGTGGGTTGGGGATAGGATTTGAAGAAGGATGGTTATAAATGGTATGACAGATGTTGGTAGGATTTAATATTTAGGATAGATGTAGGCCCTATAGATTTGTTTCGGATGGGGAGGGGAGGGGGTGGTCGGGTTTTTTATGACTGATTTCATTCTAGATTCGTGTAATGTATTTGTGTTTTTTTTTATGTATATGCCCTTGTAAGAAAGAAGGTGTTACATGATCCAAACCAATGTATTCAAGGAATATAGGTTTGGTAGGGCCCTACATGTCAAAACTTTCTCGTGAAGAAATTGTTAGTAGGGTTGGTCTATAATCGAGTTATCTATGTTGAAGTGAGATTATTTGTGGTATAAATTGACAAATGGATTTGTTTCTGTTTCGAATTGCCATTTGTAACTTTTTTTTTTCATGTTACACCCAGAATGAGTCGATTTATGAATGATTTGAATGAAATCAATGAATATCAAGAAAAAAGTGTTGAGTTGGTTTATTTGCATTATGAGGATTTGTTTGAGTGTTTGTTGGTATTACGTATATATGTATTAGCGGTGTGCAATGGCAGTTCGTTTGTGCTATAATCAACTAACGATTGACAAATTTTTTACGGCGTGTGGAAATTATTCGCTCATGCATAAAGCATGCCAAACCTATTCTGGGACAAAGAATAGTGGTATGGACGTATAGTTTGTAAGACTGATGGAAGAAAATGACTGCAGTGAAAAATGAACAAAGACAAATAACATTTGGGGAGGGTACCTCCCTCGTATGTATTTTCTCTCGGTCTCTCTCTCGCCTAGCCTGCCTCACCGCTGATATTGCTTCACACACCCATACTATTTTTAGATCAACGCTTGTGTGAATTTTTAAACACGTGCTCATACACTCTGAAGGCGTTTGTATTGCCACAGTAGCGCCGCTATATTCCGCATACACACGTAAGCATACAGGCATACGTATACACGCAGACAAACAAACCACTACCACTATGACCACCACACATGCACAGTTATTGTATTATTATACTCCAAACACACACACATACACACACATACACACACACACACACACACACACACAACAACAACAAATCATACACATCACATATCATGCAGCTCACAATACACACACACACAGACACACACACACACACAACCACACACACACACACACACATACGCGTAACTTACCAGTCATACCCATCCCACCAAAGCTTAACACCGGAGGAACCACCCCGAGCCCGGGGCGACAATCTGTGACGGGGCGACAATCCGTGTCGCAACAATTTTTTTGCCAACACGGATTGTCGCCTTCGAGGTCAAAAACTGGGAACTGCACAAGCGTCACGGATTGTCGCCAGGCGACAATCCGTGTAGGGGGCGACAATCCGTGCCGCCAGCGCCCGTCACAGATTGTCGCCCCGAGCAGGAGGCGACAATCCGTGTAGGGGCGACAATCCGTGTCGCAACAGGGGGCACCATCTTGCTGTGATAGCGAAGGTACATTTTACCTTTGGCTCTCTTGCCGAGGAGCTGCATGCCATGTTTGGAGCGGACTGGGGCTCGTCAATAGTTTTTGGACCATACGGTTCACCGAAAACCAAGCAAATAAAGAATATTTTCTCTGAAAATTCTCCTCCTAATCCCTCTCTGAGCAATATATATGAAGGGGTCGGTGCAATATAGTGCTAACCCACACAATAGTCATTATGAGATAATCGCTGTTGAATGTTTGGAAAAGTCCATACATTGTACATCAATAAAACATGAATGCGTGAATTTTTCACCATCTTATTGGTTGAATTCAAATATGATATTTTCACAGAGGTTAGAGTGAAGGATAAGAATTATGAAAATGCATGTAATTCAATTTTGACAAAAGTGTCGGTTAGCGCTATATTGCACCGACCCCTTCATATGTTGAAAGAGCATCAAATTCCTTATAATTTGCATTGAAAATACCTTTTTAAAATTTTGAAAGAGTTAGGAAGGCTACGTACTCTCTGTTGACTCGTCCTGGAACAAGACCCTAGTTAACTGTAGTAGAGCAAACGTCCGTGACAATTTCAGCGAACGTACGTGACGTATGCAATCCGACCGATAGGGAAAACATGTCTCGAAAGTGTCCTTTATTCTTCAAAACTTTCAGCCCCAATAGCAAAAAATAAAGTTTTACAAAGTAAACAATGAGCTTAGAGCAGTAGTTTCAGAATTTTTAAGACGGTATGTGATCATAATGAACAAACAGCTCAAAATCTATACATTTTTACGCTTGTTTTCCCTCTGATTATATAAAAAGAGCTAAACACTGACAACCAAGTTTTTAGGAAAATGGAATTTTGCGTACTCTGTAAGTTCTGTGCATTTAAATTTCTTTCTGGTGAGGTCTTGGAGACAATTTCCACTGTTATAGGTTATGAAAGTTTCGCTCATGGACGTTTGGTCCGAGAAAGAAAATTTCTGGTAATTACAAATATATCATTGTACAATGAGTTAACGTTACCTGAAATATTACTAAATCACTTAGTCTCTCATACCTAAAAGTAAACAGCATTCAGCATTCAATTTTCCTGTAATGACAAAAGGAAAACGTTTTGCTCAAGGATGTTCGTTGGTAGAATGAGTCCATGAATTAAATAGTGAGATTAGAATAAGTCCATGAATTACATAGTAGGAGATAGAGGAAACAGTGCCATTTTTAGTGACAGATGTTCTCCGCGTATATCTTTTGAGTACGGTAGCTGCCATCATAAACATGAAGACACATCCATTTTTCCTCTCCATCGCGGACGTTCGCTGTGATCGTCATTACATTCTATGCCTTTATAAATTCTTATTTTTCTCTTTAAAACGATTTTTCTCCCATTCCCTAAGTAGCCTGAACATGCTGCGACAAAAAACAAAACAAAACAAAACAAAACAACACAATACGAAAAAATATGAAAAGAGCTGCGCAGTCATATTTAGAATATATCGAAACGAAAAGGATGAAATGACGGAAGAAGTCTTTAATGGGCATGTGGCAAGAAGAAACGTAAAAGTTTTAAAAGAACGTGGAAGCAATTGAATGAAAATGAGCAGAAACGGATAAGGGGTCGAGCTCCAACACATTGAGAAAAGAATTGCCAGTGTACTCCCATTATACCGAATCCCTCTGGAAGTTTTTTTTTATTATTATTTATTGAAATTTCGTCATAAGCGAAAAAATAATGCAGTATACAATTGTCTGATGAAAACACCCGAATCGTCCGTTTAGCATGGTCACATTTTAGTGGTGTTTTTTATACTCATCAATGAAAAACAATGTTAATTTGCAATTCTCACTCCTATATGTATATTTCTTAATTTTATGTTCAAGAGAGATCATCAAGTCGTGTGTGCTTTTGTGTTTACTTTGAAAACACATGTTTAAAAAAGTGATGATTTAGTAATAGGTTTGAGGTCGCACTTTGATACGCTTGCCCTTCCAAAGATTCATTACTCCGAATGGCCGTTATTGACTCGATTCATTATCCCCAACGTTTGTTAATCCGAAAATGAAAAAAGGGTTAGTAATTGATTCAGGAGGTTAGTTATCAAAATGTTCTTATTCCAAAGGGTTTGTTAATCCGAAAATCTTATATATAGGTTCACTATTTTTAAGGTCCTTTATTCTAAAAGTGGAATGAGCCTGATATTCATTTAGGTGAATACGATATTATGACAGGTATGAGATATTTCTAAATCTGGAGGCTTTGGTTGTTAATTTGTTTTCCACATTTTGGATTAACGAACCTTATTTCATGTTCCAATTAACACACAAACCTTTCGATTAACCTTCGGAGACTCCTATCATTTACCGAATAAAAAGCTTAATGATTATACAAAGCTTTCGGATTGACAAATAATATGAATAACAAGCCTCCAAAATAACACCCTAAACAAGTTTGTTATAGAAACCATAATGTCGAGGTCATCCATCTCAGGCTGCGTTTATCAACTCCTTTTCTCGGCAGAAACAGGTTATCCTAACAGCTTTCAAGGAATTTTACGAGTTGATAAACGCAAAGCTGTTTTGAAAGCCCTTTAGGAAAGCCTTTTACGAAAGGGTGCGTTTATCAACTCTCCTTTCTCGGCAGAAACAGGTTATCCAAACAGCTTTCAAGGAATTTTCACGAGTTGATAAACGCAAAGCTATTTTGAAAGCCCTTTAGGAAAGCCTTTTCGAAAGCCCCAAATTTGTAACGATCCAAACAGGTTTCCTAAACAGGTTATCAGAAACCTGTTGGTAAAAGCCTTTCGAAGTTGATAAACGCAAAGCTGTTTTGAAAGCCCTTTCCCTTTAGGTCGCGCTACTGCGGTAACGCAACCATGCGTTTCTGGTTTCTGAAAAGACGCGCGCCACGTAAAGTGCACACGAGTACGTGTACACAGGTGTATACATACAGCTGTGTGTAATGCACGCATATGCTTGGAACAAGGAGGTGTTTCTCTCACCAACAAGGTTTGAGAAATAAAGTAACAACAGCCTCATTCCCTTTGATCCCATGTCTCATGCCGCCACTCGATATCTGAAGTATATATTTGAAGTATGTGCTAAACTGGAGCTGCCTCACGATAGGAAGACAATAATGATTCATGTGGCATTGTATCATGACTCGTCACTCTCAAAGGAAGATATGTCTTTATGATGGTAATTGCATTTCGCCGTCCCTTCTTAGAAAACAAGCGGCACATTAACAGTACAGGCAGTCAGTGCTTTGGAAAGGGCTCTCGAAAGGGCTATGGAAAGGGCTTTCGAAAGGGCTATCGAAAGGGCTATCGAAAGCCGTTTAAACAGGGGAAAGTTGATAAACGCAGCCGACGAAAACAAGTGGCACATTAATTGTACAGGGAGTGGACAGGGTTTTCGAAAGGGCTATAAAAGGTCTATCGAAAGGGCTATCGAAAGGCCTTTCGAAAGTCGTTTAAACTGGGGAAAGTTGATAAACGCAGCCTCAGTTATAATGGACATAGTGTGTTTTGTTATGATGATACTTCCGTGTAGCGGAGCTTAACTGACTAATATAACACAAATTCTCCTCGGTTGCAGTGTGTAACACAAGGAGCAAACGCAGGAGTTCTTCTAATACACACCGAAACGACCACGTGTCGTGGAGCGTTTGCTCTCCGTAGCTAAACTTCGCATTTCGATAACGGAACCCTTTTTTTTTTCTTTGTCAATTTGTTTGTTTGTTTGATTTATTTTTCTTCCAACACAATTTCATACATAAATTAAGATTCTTTTCAGTAATATCATATAACATATCAGTAAGCAGATTACAATGAACATAATTCAAAGAAGGAAACTTGATGCATAAATCAATTCCATTAACAAAACATAACTCGTACTACCAAATTTCCAAATGATTACCCGAGAAATTATGCAGAAGGACTGCCACTACAAGCAAAAGCACACGTGGCAGCCCATGACGTGTTCAGCTGTGACGGTGTTCGTTATTAGCAAATTTTGCGGACATTAGTTAACAAAGTTAATTCAGAAACTGAATCTTTACTTCGTGATTACGAAATTTTGATAAATATATTCGTTCTCAAGGACGTGCACTATATCGTGCACTATATCGCGATTACATGGGAGCATAAAATTTTTGATGTCAGTCAACTTTACACTCGATCTTCTTTCATTTTTTTTTTTTCATACGGACTTGGTTTGACGACCGATCTTCAGTTAAGACATCTTGAGTTATGATAAAACATGCTACCATAAACATCATTAAATTTATTTGGGTAATGGTAATGAAAGCAATGTTTTCAATTTTCAGAGGTTACCGATGACCTGCTTACAACTGACAAGGCATGACAATTCATTTGATTCCTTTAACCTGAAGTGTAATGGTATAAATGATAGTCGTTATAATTACAGAGTTCGCTGATTTGCTTGATGGAGCATACTAGCGACAAGGCGTAATGTTTCATCAAATGGACTACGTCACTGAGATTACACGTACGTTCGTACGTTCATCTATACGAGAGATGGTAAAGGTGTTTTGTTTGATTCCTAAGCATGAAAAGATAAAAAGCTTTTATAACTGAGAACTGGTAATAATTGTTTATGATTTTGCAGAGGAGTTTATTCTCGACATGAAATCGCTGTTTGTTGTAAATAGAATGCGTTTCCAACTTCAGAGAACTGCATTGTTCAATATCTTGTTGATTCCGAACGTCCGTGAGCTGTATTCGAACCTTCGTGATGAAAACTATGCTATGTTTGTTGGGCTATAGAGACTGCTTATATCATCAGGTACATCTTAAGAAAGCATCTTATTATTTGGGAGTAAAGAGTAAAGTATGGGATAGTGAAATAAGAGGTCGAAATATTGAGTTTCTTTAAAATGCGCTTACATTGGAAAAAGTGTTAAAGGGACTGTACAGTACTGGTTGAGGTGGGGATTCATGTTTTGAACATTCCTAAGTGAGATAATGAAAAGCCTCTTATGAAATATGAAAGAGCATGTAATTTTAAGAAGGATTCAACGTTTATTTGATGAAAATTGGTTTTCAAATGGCTGAGATATCCCAAAAAGTGCTAATAATAAAAGGCGACATGCCACAACTTTATTAGGGTCTCTTTGTTTTACCTTGTTTTTGGGTATCTCAGCCATTTCAAAACCAATTATCATCGAATAAACTTTTGATACCCCTTAGAATTGCATGCTCTTTGACATCTCATAGAGTGGTTTCTGAATATCTCGCAAAACGTTAAAAGCTAAATCCTCACCTGGACCAGAACTGTACACACCCTTTAAGCAAAAGAGTAATATTTCAACAGAAATAACGAATTTGGCTAAATCATTAATTGTTTATCATTACGTACAAGTTAAGAGTACCAGCTCAATATTCTGCCAACACATACACATACTCCTTAAGATATTTCGTTGCGATTCTGAACTGAATCAGATTGTTGCATGCTATGTTAAATGGTATTCAAATGTATGTGCAGCATTACTCCTCACGGACGTTCGCTGTTCTGGACATGGTAAACTTCCACGGTGAATGAAAACTTGTTCCTCTTGAAAGCTCCTGGTATGATTGGGTTCATATTAAAGCGTAAATTATACTCTTTCATGTAACATAAACGATTGTGAGTAATTCCTACTTTGTTTTTATTTGGTGTTGTTTTGTCTGAATTGTACATTGTTCAAAATTCTGACCCGTATATTTGTATAGATGTATGTATAAAATAGAAGGAAGGACAAAATGTTCGAGGAAAGGTAAAAAAAAAAAGGAATTTTGCTAATTTGTTAACCCATTAACCAAAAGTATTCCCTGGATTACAGTTTAGAAAACCATGTCATATATTTCTTTTTGTCTCTATATTCACTTAAGTGCAGATGACCTGTTTAAAATGCCAGAGATCAAATAAGGTCATGTTTCCAACAGTGTAGCCTATGTGCAGCACACATAAATCAACATATCATTAAAAGATCATTGCTGTCTTAATGACAACATTGTTTTCACATTTTGTTCTTGGAAGAATACATAGACTAGTCCCTGTATACTTTTAATATCACAAGGAAGAAAGTTTCAAATATAGGATTCGGTGTATCTGAGAGATTTCAGACCAATTACCGTTTTAGAATTACAAAAATGAACATCTTCAAATTGATTTGTAGGATAAGAATGTAGATCAATGTTAAACTAAAGAGAGATATTTTCAAAGAGCATACAATATGAGCATACCTTCAATGTATTACATGTTAATGGTACCTCTGCTGCCAAGCACAGTTTCTTCACGAAATCGTAGAGGTAACATGAATTGAGAAAGAGATGTCACACTTTATGTATGCATGGAATCTAAGGCTTTTCCAGATAATCTTTTTCTATCGTTTCTTCTTATCGTTTAGCCTCTGTGGTAAGCACTGTCCCCAACGTTCGGGGATGGAAAGGGGAAGACATCCGACTGTCATGTGACTTCCACGAGGAGCCTACCGCTGTTGTGTGGGCCAAGGAGACCATTCCAGGTCAGCTACAGACCAAGGCTAGATTCTTTGACGGGCACTTTGAGAACGTGGAGGAGCGTTTCGACATGGAAGAGAATTTCAGCCTCGTCATTACCTACTTGGAGGTGGTAGACGAAGGTCTCTTCTTTTGTCAAGTGGTGCTGAGCGATCTTAAACTTTACGAGAATTCAACTCATTTGACAGTAAACTGTAAGTATTTTTTGTCAAGAAATATTTCAGGAATACATTTTAAGGAACTAACCGTAAACGAGTCTCTTTTTTTAATTCATTAAATTCTTCTGTCGAATATTTTTTGTTGCAACTGATCGACAATTTGCCCTAAAACGACGTAAATAAGTACTAGATTGGTCAGTGTTTTGTAGTAGTAGCCATGACAAAAGAAATCACGTGCATACATAATCGGGCAGGATTCGAACCTACGACCTCCTGATCTCCAGAGAGGCGTCTTATCCACTAGATTACCGAGCTTCACCCGACAGCCAGTGCTGATTCTAATCCTTGTAGTTTGCAGCGGGTACTGCGTAATTATTCAAATTCATGAAATTCTTCAGTCGAGTTGTTTTTATTACGAAATGCTTTTGGTGAAATCAAGACGAAATGTTTGTACCCAATATAAAATAATCTTTGAAATTGCTGTTATAATACCGTCATAAAAATAAAGGATAATGAAGAACTCATTACTTTTAATTTCAATTAGTTTTACTGTAAATTACACATCTGGAATGCATTGGTCGAAGACTTAAATGCCAGTTGATCAGCAGATTATTGTTTTCAAAATAAGCTTAGTGTAAAAGTGACCACGAAGAGCAATTTTGAGTAGGGCCTGCTTTCGTAACATGTGATAGTACTGAAATAGGCCTGTAATTACACACATTATTTTTGATCCAACTGTAACAGATTGGTATGGTCCTGCTCTTTTCCCACCTCTATGGTATTATTGCCTGTTCTAAGTAAATTATTGAAAAATGTACGTTCGAGAGTCAGGTAGGAACGGGTGAACAACTTCAATTCTTTGGGCTTTATTTTCAATGTAGTTCTCAATGCCCTTAAAACATTGTATTCCGAAATATCACTAAAAATGGCATTGCGTCTTTACATAGTGTATTTCGGCATCTGCTCACTTTAGAAATGGATCCAGTCTCTTCACACAAGTAAAATGTTCATTAAAAGATGGTATAGTTAATTGTATTGACGGAGATTGAGGTTGGGCTTTCAACTTTTTTTTTGTAAGACACCAAGACACCACTTATGAAATATTACAGAGCGTAGCATTATAAGATCATTTCAAAGTTTATTGGATGAAAATTGGTTTTTGAATGGCTGAGAAGTTCGAAAAGTAAATAGAGCGATTGTAATAAAAGGTGAGATTAGGGTCGCTCTATTGTGGGTGTGTCAACTTTATATTTCAAAACCAATTTTCATCAAATAAATGTTGAATTCCTCTTGAAATTACACCCTCTTCACATTTCATAAGATGTTTCTTATTCAGTTGTGAGTTTCTTTAATTGTCTCGATCTACACCTAAAAAGTCACCCCTCTTCAGTATCTTTCTTTCGGGTTTCTCATTATCTCACAAAAAAAAGAGAAAATATTAGAAACCTTAAGTTATACTGCACGTCAAACTAAGACTACACAATCCCTTCAAGCAGCTTAAATGTTGATTATCTACATCAGACTGTCAGATGGATTGAAGAATCACTGTTCGATCCGTTGCCAGTTCACCCTTGTTGTTCATGGGTGTGTTTTTTTTTTCACGTTAGGAATGATTTTTTTTTTTACGTTAGGAATGATTTTTTTTTCTCATAAATTTCCATGTTTCCTTTAATTTCCACTACGCAACTTAAACTAATCATACTAGCCAAAGCTTTTCGAGCCTATCATTCACGTTGTTCAGCACGTTGCGCTTTCTTAGATAATCTTCTTTGTCATCTGTTTTACCTAAAGCACCTATCCATTTTGCAAAAAGTCTCTCTCTCTCTCTCTCTCTCTCTTTCTTTCTTTCGAGGTCTGTAATATGTACGGCTGCCACAAGGAAACTAAATCATAGCTTACATCACCCTAGTACGCCCACTCTTGGAATACTGCCATGCAGTTTGGGACCCATGCCAACAAAACAACAAGCAAGCAATTGAAAACATCCAAAAACAAGCTGCAAGATTTGCATGTATCAATTATGTCAGAACAAATAGTGTGACAAATATGATGAAGCGTCTGGAAATGGAAGGTGTCGAGAGACGGAGAATCAAATCTCGCTTTCTCAGTATTTGCAAAGAGACTCAAGGGCTAATCCCTAGTAGCATCAAACACCTACAACGCACCAAATAGCTCAGAGAAAAACCAACCACTAGGCACTCCTCACAAAAAAACAACTAGAAATGTCGCTATGGCGACTGATGCCTCCGCCATAATGCATGATTCTCCCAATAGGCGTATAGTACAATGTCTTCACAATGTGTGATCCATGACAGTTTCACATAACTGCCAAATATTGAAATGACATGTTTGTCAGAAATGTCTTGAACTGGGTTTGCTATAATTTTCTAAGAGTGCAGGTTCACATATTTGGGGAATTTTGGGGAAGTTTATGCATTGAGTAATTTCCAAGGTATGAAGAAAGAGTGTGATGATGGTACAAAATATATATATTTTTTGTGTGTGTGTGTTTTTTTTTTTTTTTTTGTTTTTTTTTTTTTGGGGGGGGGGCATTGAAACCTGGCCTTTGACCCTTAACCTTTGACCTTCTGGCTGGAAATTTCCCGGAGAATCTCCATTAGGTAATGCATGTATTAAGTTTTGAAACTAATAATACAAGCATTGCATATACTAGTATATGAGGGAAATAGTAAAATTTTGAGGAGTTGACCTTGACCTTTGACCCCTGACTATTGACCCATGACCCCTAAATTCCCTAGATAATCCCTGCCAGACAGTACATGCATATGTACCAAATTCCACGAAGATACATTGAACCATTTGCAAGAAAAATGATATTGCAACATTTTCACCTAACCTTTGACCTTTTGACCTTTGACCTTATGACATGAAACTCTCTCTGGAGAATCCTTACGCAGTAGTACATGTCCACATCAAGTTTCAAGAAAATACCTTTGGGCATTGCATAGATATGGGGGATATTGCAACATTTGTAGCATTTGACCTTGACCTTTTGACCTCTTGCCAATGTCACTAAAATCTACTCAACTAATTGTCCCATCATACATCATCCTTGGACCAAGTTTGGTGAAAGCTGCTTCATCCAGTTTTGAGTTATCACGTAAACAGATAAATTTCAGGATTTGACCTTGATCTTTGACCTTTGACCTCAGTCCGATTTCACTGAAAAACTAATCAAGTAATTGTCCCATCATACATCATCCTCCAACAAAGTTTGGTGAAATTTGCTCCATCCAGTCTTGAGTTATCGCGTAAACGGATACAATTTCATGATTTGACCTTGACCTTTGACCTTTGACCTTTAGCCGATTTCACCCAAAATCTAATCAAATAATTGCCCCATCATATTTCATACTTGGACCAAGTTTGGTAAAATTCCAGTAAATATTACTCAAGTTATCGCGTAAACGAAAGCGGACGGACGTACGTATACGGACGGACGGACAACCCGAAAACATAATGCCTCCGGCACCACTTCGTGGCGGAGGCATAAAAATTGTATGACCGTATTAGGGCAAATAAGAGCTGCTACTAACACACTCTATACACATGGACAAGGACCCCCCCCCCCCCCCCCCGATAATGTTTTCAGGGAAGCCCCTGCAATCCATAAATTTAAAGATCTTCTTGAAAATATAAAGTTTGAATAAGATATTTATTCGTTTATCTATTTATCTATTTAGTCATTCATTCATTCATTTATCTGTCTTTTTATTTATGTATTTATTTAACTATTTATCCATTTATCTATTTCAGTCGGGTACCTCTGTCATTGGCTAAACAATGCTTTTCTCAGATGCCCTACTCATACAATAGCGTACATCAAAAATGTATACGTTTTAGACACATTAATAGAAAATAACATAATAAACAATTACGGTATCAGTAGTACAACATGGCCAGATAGTTGAGTATTGCGGAGGGTAAAAAATACATAAATAGCCTTTCCTTTAACCTTGAAATTCACTGAGAAGTGATGTATTGAGATATATCGAGAATGATTAAAATACAATGTATTGATTATATAATTCTCTAAGGTTACATCACATGTATTATATTACATAATTCATAATTCTTCATTTCACATCATATTAGATATAAATAATTAATCATACATTTATCATAATGATATAAAAATCTTTCTCGGAAACAATTAACAAATAAATTCATGCATTTTTACATTCAAAGACATGCAAGCTGATTTAACACAAATATCCTGCTCACAAAACCATTCGTTCATTCATATTAGCTGAGCTACTATGAGAGAGGTAGAGAAAAAAAAAAACCCTATTTCATCCTTATTCAGTATCATATCTGATGATACATAGAAATCGTAATATCCACCTAAATATAACGTTTGAGAAAATAACTAGGTTTATGGAAATGCCCTCAAACAAAGGGAAAAATAAAATGCGTCATTCATTAAACCAGAATAATACATATCATATAAACAATATTCTAACCAAAAAGAAAAAAAATCATGATTATTATTAACTGTACATATCTGGATGTCATTTTATACACCTGTGTAGTGTGTGAAACTTACGCAATAATATAAAACAAAACACTAAAGATCACAGATGTAGGTGAAAAAAATCAAAATTCTCTCTATGTTACATTTAACGTTGTAATCACAATCATATTCCACATCTCACTCTCAATAAGGCAGTTTTAATCCAAAGATGAATTAGTAATACAAAATATACTATTTTTTTACACTTAAATATGCTATCATTTGTGACACAATATTGCTGTTATTCTTGTCTTTGAAATCAGAGAGACATATACGATTGTGATAATAACCTAATTCATACTGTGTTGTGTTTTGTTGGAAAAATGAGAATGAAATAAAATGAAATGAAATGAAATGACATGCGTTTAACGACAAAACATTTGGCATAAAAAGTAATCACATATGAAAGAATAAAACAAAAAGAAACAAAATCAATAATGAACAATTTGGTATCAAATTAACTTAACAACCCAAACATCTTGCTCATTTTCAAATTTGTGTCACTACCTCCTCCAGGACAGAGTCGTTAAAGCTTGTTTTCAGGATGTCTGCTTAGTATGATTTGAGAGTTGATTCCAGATTGAGAACTGTTTAATGGGAAAATCTCTGTTTTCCGATCTTTGTCAGGGCTTTTTTTTTTAAAGATCAGACCTTTTTCGGGTAAGATCCGACTCATATTTACTGCACTTCTAGGGGCGATCAATAACGGGCCGTTAACGAACGCCCCTTCACTGTACAGGCATGCTAACC
Source organism: Diadema setosum (assembly GCF_964275005.1). Classification (NCBI taxonomy): domain Eukaryota; kingdom Metazoa; phylum Echinodermata; class Echinoidea; order Diadematoida; family Diadematidae; genus Diadema; species Diadema setosum. The sequence continues at coordinate 28,576,577 of NC_092687.1, forward strand.
TGAACATATCAATCTGCCCTTTACTTTAATATGAGACCATTCTGAAGCAAATGATTTTCACACAATAAATACATAATGTACTCTTATATGAATCCCATAAGGATTGGAACAATCATCTCCCAGCATTCCCACTGATTAGTTACTAGCCATCCCCTTTAAAAAGATGTTCCGTCATTTCAAAAAAAAAAAAAAATGAAATCAACACTGGGTCCACGGCAGTATATGTGACATGGCAACTTCGGAACCTTTCGTTAGAGCAAGCATTTGTACCAGTTGACACAAAATTACTGTTTTATTCATTTACAACCTTCCCGGGTGCTGTTCGTCATTCCGAAGGTTCGTTGATCCGAAACACGCAAATTTCCTATAGGTGGGGGTAGGGGCGGAATGACGTCACTTCCGCATAACGACGAACTCCCTGCCCTTAGTGTGATGAAAACAATAGCCGTCATGCAATGCCGTCATACAATACACGAATTGCAATATATGGGACAATTCGAATATTAGCGAACATAAGCGGAGTTTACGTGGATCTACACTGGAGCTGTGAGTGCACGCTGTGTTCCAACTGTCGCGTTTAACGCTGTTCATTTCACTGTTATTTACTGCTGAATCTAGTTCATTGTTTCAGTTAAAAGATGCTTTCATAGATTTTAAGATGTCTTTTGATTACTGTGATAAACTTTCATGGGAAGCAAAGGAGAGATACGATACGGGACTAAACTGTCCTCCATCGGCAGTTTGTCCTTACCGTGTACCCGCAGACTCGTGGATCACTGAACCTACCTCGTGGCCAGACATTCATTTCGCCGATGTGTACATGTAGGCCTACTTAACGAGTACACCTGGTTAGTAGGTTATCATTTACTTCCAGTAATTTGAATTTAGCGTAAAAGCCATAAGCTGGGATCCGTCTTCATTCTTCTGGCTGATAGCAGCTAAACACTGGTTTCTTCATTCTGGGCTGCGATCACGCTTTGGAAGTTCAAACTCAAAGAAAGATCGTTTTTTGTCCATCATTAGACTATGATTATGGCAGCCAAACACAACACCGCAACTTCGAGGCATTGTGAGGATGAGAAATAAACGATGAAATGATGTACGAATCTGCAGTAGGCCTAAAATGTCAGAAAGCTGTGCAAAAATCCCGATAACAATGTCAAAATGATAACCGATAATAGCACACTAGCGTATAACGTTCATTCAGTGCAGTGCATGCATGTACAATGTATAACCGTGCGGGTATTATGCATGCAATGCATTGCGGAGCGCTGCACTAAGGTACGGTCGCCACGCATTTGTTTTCATCGGCCGGCCAGTTACTAGGGCTCGATGTTGAAAATGCCCGGATGTCCGCCCCCGCCTATACCTAGAGGTTTGTTAATCCGGAAATGAAAAAGGATTCGTTAATCTGAACATTCGTGGCATTATTCCGAAGGTTCGTTGATCCGAAAATAAAATAGGGTTCGGTATTCCGAAGGTTCGTTAATCCGAAAATGAAATAAGGCTCGCTATTTCGAAGGTTCGTTATTCCGAAGGATCGTTATTCCGAAGGATCGCTGATCCAAAAATTGAAAAGGGTCCGTTATTCGGAAGGTTCATTAATCCGAATATATAAGTTTCGTTATTCCGAAGGTTCGTTAATCCGAAAACGAAATAAGGCTCGTTAATCCGAAAATTAAATGAAAAAAAGAAGAAGATACTGTTCAATATTTGTTATCAAACTTGGCTGGTAGAATATTGGTGAAATAGGTACCACCCCCGGAAACAGGATGCCCAAAGGCACCTAAAATCTGATCTAGGTGCGGCCGCCTTTGGCCTGGGACCAAATTATTGGGGGCCACTTTTGATTTTTGATTCTCTTTTTGAAAACGCATTAGCAAATTTTCAACAAATTTAGTACTGTTGAGGTGCATTTATCGCTAGTGTCATGCATATAAATTATGGACACCATGCCTCCCTGGGCCCTGGAGGTCCCTAAAGGCTTCCAGATATGGCCCTAGAGGTTTCCAAAGTCTTCCAATTTCCTTTCTCCCAAGTAACAGTCTGTAAACATGCAAGGAATGTGAACTTGAGATACTCGGATGAGGGCTGGACCCCTGGGTCTTTTATTCAAAAGGTGAGTGAGTGACATGGTACCCTGATATGACAAGATCGTCATCTCAATAAATGTCCAAACTCATGAACCTTTTGTAGAGTAGCTTATGGATATAAGCTACTCTAAATTTGAATAGATCTATGCATAATTATATGCAAAATTTTAGTGAAATATAGGTTATCATTCCTGGGTGGAACGTATTCTACATCAGTGATTCTCAGCAGTAAAATTAAGATCACAGACACCATCACTGGGTACCTTTAACAGATAGAGATAATAAGCCTGTAGAGGCGTTATGGCGGCCATTTTGCATTTAATTAAATGCAAATATATGCAGAAAATGTACAAAGGGAAGCTTGAAAGTTACTGCTTATATCATAATTGTATTCCTTGACCTACAAATACAAAGAGGCTTCAAATGTAAAACATTCTTCCTGCCCTGCACATACGACCATACTAGTTACAAAACGTTGGTGGAGTACAGTTAATTCTGAGTATACTGACGGAACCGAAACAGAAACAGAAAGGTTTAGACACTAGAATCTATTTTCTGCGGGGTTTATGTCCAGATATATAGCGACTTATTCCTGAGTGTACTACATTAATGATATACGGAGATACGGGCTTGCACAGGCAATATGGCGGCCATTTTGTTTGTAATTATATGCAAATAATGTATGTAAAAACTATATAAAGGGATGCTCGAAAGTTGGTACAGATAACATTATTGTATTCCTTGACCTAAAAAAAAAAAAAAAAAAAAAAAAAAAAACAACCATAGGTTTAGATACCGGAATTTACTTTCTGTGGGTTATATATCCCGAGATATAGGCATAAATACATGTAGGTTGTATGGCGGCCATTTTGAATTTATGCAAATTAGACACTGATCCACCACTCGAATTTTAGAGAACTTTTAATGTTATTTTAGTTGCTCTTCCAGGTCAAAATCAAGTGGAATCGTTTCTGTCGCAATTAGTTGTGGGTTAACCCACTTTTTGTCGTATATTGACTGGACTATTGTGGCATTGTCTAAAGATTACATGTGAGTTTTGGTTTTGGTCTTGGTTTTCTGCTTTCTTGTTCAGCCTATCCCCCAAGTAAGATAGAGATACATACTCCTCAGTAGTAATACACACGTACATTAACTGTAGACAATGATGGAAAATATGAGTAATTATTTCATCGACAGATTGTTGACAAAATCGGAATGTGTATAGTTAATAGTCTCGCGTATTAACTATTATTAATTTCATTTATCTCCTACATTTTTACAAAAATACATTTTCTATAATAAAACTCACATATAACGGACCTAAATTCTGTTGATTTTATCCCGGCAGGCTTGTCCGGTCCTCCGTACAAAGAATGCCTTCACCAGCTGCTCTGGGAGAGCAGCTGGGAAAGACAAGCGTATGCACAGTACATGGGAACATTTCACAGGCCAGGGTAGCTGGCGGGCGGGGCGCGCGCTTTTTTTACGTGACGGAAAGGCCGTTTAGATGATGTCACTCTAAACTCGTAGAGAAACGCTGTTGCGTTTATGCTTCCCCGTCAAACGTGATTAGTCAGAAACGCCGATCGTAAACGCACCTTTTTGTGCGTTTTGGATCGGCGTTTTGAATCAGCGTTTCTATCGAAGTGAGCATGAACGCAAGAGCGTTTTGCACTAATCACGTTTCAAAAGCCTGATTTTGGCCCCAAAATGGAAGCATAAACGCACCCTTTGTTTAATTACCTTTGACTCTATATACGAGAGGGGCGTGTTTGTCACATACTTCCAAGAACAATAGTTTCCACATTGAGCATGCTTGATCTGGATCACTTGGGACTAGACGGTTGGCCCAATCCTTCGCACTCAAGCCTGCTAAAAAAAAGAAAAAAAATAGGGTTAAACTTTTCCCTAATCTGTACGTAATTAATCTGGGGGTTACACAGGTCTAAAGAGTTTCCGTACAACATAGTTGTGGTCGTTGACACCAAGAGTCACATTGTGTTATGACAAAATGTTTTGGGAAACTTGTCATTACAATATCAATCGAAGTACTGCTGGTTTCAGTAACATGGGTTGGATCTTTTTATCATTTGCTTCAAATTGTTTACCCTATATGTCTATACATGTATATAATAAACCTTGATTTATTTCTACAATACATATAGTTGAAATCGCCAAGCATCGGCGGTGCCTTCACAGTTCGGTTTTGTTAATACTCTGATATACATTCATATATGTGATTTTGATAATCACAATTGTTCCTCGGAGGACGATAGAACGTTGCTATTACAAGGGTATTGGTATTGGTTGGTGCATTTGACTCCTATCCACAAAGTCTCCAACTCATATGATCCCAAATCACATCTACGCAAATAATTTGTATGTGACACTGTCGACAATGTACATTCTTACCCCATCTCCTCTTCGATCTATGTCAATTCTTCTCATCTTGTACCCATCTATATTTAAAGACCTAATGAAATGAAATTTTTTTCTTAATGATGTAATAATATTAAATGTTAAATTCTAAGTAATTCTGTGGTTGTGCGGGTTTTTTTTTTTTTTTTTTTTTTTTTTTTTAGTGTTCTGAATTTTGTTCTATATTTGTTAACATAATGGATGCAATTTCCTCGGTTTTGGAAAACTCTCTATACTTTCGCCGCATGCGGCGCACTATCACTTCTAAATTGTGATGACATCAAAGATCGGAGTCGTCAATATCGATTGTCCGACCAGCCTAGCCATAGCCAGCGAGATAGCAAGGTAGACCGGGGGCCCAGAAGATTTATTCAGCTGAAAAGGGTCACACTTTTTAATGGTCTCATCATATAGGGATGTGTCCAAGGGTCAATAAAATGCATTGCTGGCAAGTCACATCCTGTACCGTAAGCCTAGGGACCACAAAAAGGGACCCCGAAAAATGGATTTATTCAGCCGAAGGGGGTCACGGACAAAAGTTGGTGGATATTGTTCCTTTGGGTGTACTTATCATGAAAACAGCAATGCCAGCTATTTTATCCTGTACGGGGCCCCAGACAGTAGCCCCAAAGGGCCCCAGAAATATGGTGTAGCTGAAAAGGGTCACGGCTAATTTCTTTTGCAATGGAAGTAGTTCCCATCAGAGATATCCAAAACACCAATGCCAGCTATTTCATCCTGTACGGGGCCCTAGACAGTAGCCCCAAAGGGCCCCACCCCCCATAGGCCTACGTACAAACACACACAAACATTGATTTTATTCAGTTGAAAAGAGTCACGGCTAATTTCTTTTGCAATTGAAGTAGTTCCCATCAGAGATATTCAAAACACCAATACCAGCTATTTTATCCTGTACGGGGCCCCAGACAGTAGCCCCAAAGTGCCCCACCCCCATAGGCCATACGTACAAACACACACAAACATTGATTTCATTCGTGCAGCTGAGAAGAGTCACGGCTAATTTCATTTGCAATGGAAGGAGTACCCATCAGAGATATCAAAAACACCAAAGTCAGCTATGTTATCCAGTAGGGGGCCCCGGACAGTAGCCCCAAAGGAGCTCCCCCCCCCCCGACACACACACCCACACTAGTTTCATTCAGCTGAAAAGAGTCACGGCTAATTTCTTTTGCAATGGAAGTAGTACCCATCAGAGATATCCAAAATACCAGCCAGCTATTTTATCCTGCACGGGGCCCCAGTCAGTAGCCCCAAATTGCTCCCTCCCCCCCCCCCCCACACACACACACACATTGATTTTGTTCAGCTGAAAGGGTCATGGCTACTTTCTTTTGCAATTGGTAGTAGGCATACTCATCAGAGATATCCAAAACACTAAAGCCAGTTATTTTATCCTGTACGGGGTCCCAGACAGTAGCCCCGAAGTGCACCCCCAGCACACACACACACACACACACACACGCACACACACACACACTTAAGTTTCATTCAGCCAAAATGGGTCACGGCTAATTTCTTTTGCAATGGAAGTATACCCATCAGAGATATCCAAAGCACCAAAGCCAGTGATTTTATCCTGAACGGGGCCCCAGACAGTAGCCCCAAAGTGCCCCCCCCCCCTCTCCACATACACACACATACACACACACACACACACACACACTAGTTTCATTCAGCTGAAAAGGGTCACGGCTAATTTCTTTGCAATGGAAGTAGTACCCATCAGAGATATCCAAAATACCAAAGCCAGTTATTTTATCCTGTATGGGGCCCGCACAGTATAGCCCCAAACACGGGTAATTTCTTTTGCACTGGAAGAAGTACCTATCAGAGATATTCAACACACCAAGCTAGTTATTTCATCCTGCACAGAGCCCTAGACAGTAGCTCCACAGTGTCCCATCCATTATACATGTACTGTGAATCAGCTGAAAATGGTCTTACAAATTCTTTGTAACGTTAATACCAGGGCCTACTGAACAGAGATATCACAAACACTAAAGCAAGTCATCTTATCCTGTATACGGGGTCCCATAGGTTACAGTAGCAAAACACTCAAGAAATTGCAAAGGAAGCATACTTCTGTATAGTGCACAACCAAGATGACCATATTACGAAAACCAGTCATTTCATCTTGTACTGGGCCCAGGTTACAGTAGCCATAAGTGCCCCTCCCCCACATAATTATTATGACATCATTTAGCTGAAAAGAGTCATAGTTGTTTTTCTTTTACAATCGAAGTAGGCCTTAGTTTACATCATAGATACCCAAAACATCAAAGCCAGTTAGGTTTTCCCAGCCAATTTCGCACTTTTGTTGGTTCATTAATTTTGATAGAAGGTTCGAATTCGTAAAATGGGTATTCAAATTGGCTGGTACCCTATACGTTCATTCAAATTCGCCTTGACTTGCCGAAAAGTGTAATTTCAGTCACTAAATTTCGCGAAAGACAGTCAAATTCCAAACGTGTTCATTCAAATTCAAATCATGCTATTTCCTTGTTTCAGATCTTTTTAACATGTCTTTCTATGTATGTTTTCGTTTCATCTATAAATTACTGTTATAAAGCAGTAAAAGTGTCTATTCTTATCTAGTATAACTGGATTTGGTTGTTCTGTAACCAGACTGGAAACGCTCCTTCTCTTTCATATACATGTCATTATAGGCCTATACGTGTACCAGTAATGCAGCTTAACTTCATTTTTTATACTCATGACAGCACAATATATACAGACGTATATATCTCTAGAAGACATAGAAAGAATTATCTAAAAAACTAGAAATGTCGCTATGGCGACTGATGCCTCCGCCATAATGCATGATTCTCCCAATAGGCGTATAGTACAATGTCTTCACATGTGTGATCATGACAGTTTCACATAACTACCAAATATTGAAATGACATGTTTGTCAGAAATGTCTTGAACTGGGTTTGCTATAACTTTCTAAGAGTGCAGGTACACATATTTGGGGAATTTTGGGGAAGTTTATGCATTGAGTAATTTCCAGGTATGAAAAGAGTGTGATGATGGTACAAAATAGATTTTTTTGAGAGTGTGGTTTTTTTTGTGTGTTTTTTTTGTTTTTTTGTTTGTTTTTTTTTTTTTTTTGGGGGGGGCATTGAAACCTGGCCTTTGACCCTTAACCTTTGACCTTCTGGCTGGAAATTTCCGGAGAATCTCCATTAGGTAATGCATGTATTAAGTTTTGAAACTAATAATACAAGCATTGCATATACTAGTTATGAGGGAAATAGTAAAATTTTGAGGAGTTGACCTTGACCTTTGACCTTGACTATTGACCCATGACCCCTAATTTCCCTAGATAATCCCTGCCAGACAGTACATGCATATGTACCAAATTCCACGAAGATACATTGAACCATTTGCAAGAAAAGTGATATTGCAACATTTCACCTAACCTTTGACCTTTTGACCTTTGACCTTATGACATGAAACTCTCTCTGGAGAATCTTTACGCAGTAGTACATGTCCACACCAAGTTTCAAGAAAATACCTTTGGCATTGCATAGATATGGGGGAAATTGCAACATTTGTAGCATTTGACCTGACCTTTTGACCTTTGACCTCTTGCCAATGTCACTAAAATCTACTCAACTAATTGTCCCATCATACATCATCCTTGGACCAAGTTTGGGGAAAGCTGCTACATCCAGTTTTGAGTTATCACGTAAACAGATAAAATTTAGGATTTGACCTTGATCTTTGACCTTTGACCTCTGTCCGATTTCACTGAAAAACTAATCAAGTAATTGTCCCATCATACATCATCCTCCAACAAAGTTTGGTGAAATTTGCTCCATCCAGTCTTGAGTTATCGCGTAAACGAATACAATTTCATGATTTGCCCTTGACCTTTGACCTTTGACCTTTAGCGATTTCACCCAAAATCTAATCAAATAATTGCCCCATCATACTTCATACTTGGACCAAGTTTGGTAAAATTCCAGTAAACATTACTCAAGTTAACGCGTAAACGAAAGCGGACGGACGTACGGACGTACGTACGGACGGACGGACAACCCGAAAACATAATGCCTCCGGCACCACTTCGTGGCGGAGGCATAAAAAAAAACATTTGAGGATCATAACCTTGACTTCTTGTAACTGGCCGACCGCTCGTAATAAAGCGCTCGTAACGGCCAGACAATTTGTGGCTTCTTACTTCTTTGGATTCAAAAAGCACGTTAAAAAATGGTGTCAAAGTCTCTTAAACGAATACGAAAACATGTAATGCTATGATGCTTACAAAACAATAACTACGACGAAAGAAAATAAGGAAAGAGGCCAAGCATGAACATATCTGTTTAATTGACTGCAGAACATGTTAAATTAGATGGCCAGAAATCAATTTGAATGAACGAGCGCAGCATGTAATCACGTGACTATATCATTATGAATTTATGAATGAACGGATAGTGGAATGGTACTTGTCTTATATATGGATTTCAGTTGAAAAAGTGTTATTTAGAATAAGGTTAGAGGTAATGTGAATGTTTCAAAATAAATTTGAATGAAGAGATTAATATGACATTGAACTACCATGTCATCTAGGCGAAATTTTTGCTAAATTTAATTCAACATTAAATAATTCAATTAAAAGAGGTGCGATATTTGCCCGGATGCAGGGCCCTTGACAGGTATAGCCCCAAGGTATTCCCACCCCATATGAATTAATTGTTTTTAGGTGAAAACAGTCATGTATGCCTATTTTCCTTGGCAGTGGAATTAACAGCTGAGATACGTAAAACACAAACCCATCCAGTTAAGGGGCCCCCAGCCAGTAGCTGGAAAGTGCTCCCGTATTATTTTATTCTAAGTGAAAAGAATCATTGCTATAATTTCTTTTGCAATGGAAGTAGTACTTAAGGAGGTATCAAAAACACCGAAACCAGTTATATACCTGTACGGGGCCCCACGGAGTGTTCCTAAAGTGTCCCCACATGTAATTCCACTATCAAGATCTGCATCCCGATCTATTCAATCTGTCAGATCGGGAGAGAGCGGCAAAAGTGTACGGGGACCGGCAGCATCGTAGCAGCAGCGTTTGGGTGATGGGTTGGATCTGGCAATTTTACAGATCGGGAAGAAATTTTGAACTGGTTCAAAATTTCTTCCTCATCTCCCCATCAAGATTGACCTATTTTGAATCGTAGCTCAAACGGGGAGAGAGCAGTGACAGTGTAAATACCGCGGGATGAGCGTAACAATTCCAGGTTTTTCTGACCGTAGTAACAGCGGCACAAGAACGGGAAATATAGTCTAAACTAGACACCGACGACATGGTCCCGCTGCTACGCCGCTTTCTTGATCAAAGCACGACCTTCCCGCTTTAACGACGCTCTCACTAAGTTCTCTACTCTCGTATAAAATCAAGGCCTGTTCCTACGACGCTTCATTCCTGCTTCGATAACGCTGTTGGCCGCTTTAGCTACGCTATTCCTACGCTTTCCCAGACTCAATTATGCACGTCTTCCGCTCTCGCCGCTCTAAAATCGAACGTAGCCGATACGCTGGAAAATGTTTGCCAGAACAGCAAAACTGATGATGATGAGGAGGGCGCGTTGTCGTTGTCGCGAAAATGAAGACGAAGGAGCGCATATTTAAGAAGAAGAGATGCACACAATAAAGAGAATAAAGCAAAACACTTTGGAGCTACTGTACGGGACCCCGTGCAGGATAAGATATCTGACTTTGGTATTTTGATATCCGATGGATACTACTTCCATTGCAAAAGAAATTAGCCGTGACCCTTTTCGGCTGAATGAAACCAATATATGTGTGTGTGTGTGTGTGTGTGTGTGTGTGTGGTGTGTGTAGGGGGCACTTTGGG
>NC_092687.1:28587062-28619562 GCF_964275005.1 Diadema setosum
ATGACATTAGTGGTTGTTATGACATTTGTCGTCGACGTGTTATGACATTAGTGGTTGTTTTGACATTTGTCGTCGACGTGTTATGACATTAGTGGTTGTTTTGACATTAGTGGGCGATTTTGACATTAGTGGGCTCTACACCCCCCCCCCCCATTTTCTTATTTTCATTTCTGTTGTGTTGACAAAATACAGAGAGGGGGCACTAAAAGGGGATGCGCCCCCTCTAAATCCGCGATTGCGTCAACCACAAATGTAAATATTGGATTAACCACAAATGTCAAAACACGTCGACCACAAATGTCATAACGCGTCACAGGGGCGAATCCAGGAATTCCATAAAAGGAAGGGGGGAGGGCGCCTTCACAAAATCATAGGCTGGCGCGACCCACCTTTTCTTATGTTTGTTTCTGTTGGTTTAACCTAATATAGTGAGGGTGCACGAGAGGGGGAAGCGCCCCCTCTCATTCCATCATTGCGTCATTGCTTGCATTACAGGGGCGGATCCAGGAATTTTGTAAAGAGGAGGCGTCTTTACAAAGTCAAAGGCTGGCGCGACCTTCCCCCCTCCCCATTTTCTTATTTTTATTTCTGTTGTGTTGACGAAATAAAGAGAGGGGCAATAAAGGGGGATGCGCCCCCTCTCAATCCGCGATTGCGTCAACCACAAGTCAAAATCGGGGATTAACCACAAATGTCATAACACGTCGACCACAAATGTCATAACGCGTCACAGGGGTTGATCCAGGAATTCCGTAAAAGGGGGGGGGGCGCCTTTACAAAATCAAAGGCTGGCGCGACACCCCCCCCCCCCAAAAAAAAAAAAAAAAAAATCTTATTTTTGTTTCTGCTTTTGTTTTAACCTAATAATTATAGTGAGGGTGCACCAGAGGGGGATGGGCCCCCTCTCGATCCATCATTGCGTCAACCACAAATATCAAAACCCATTTCTTGCATTACGGGGGCGGATCCAGGAATTCCGTAAAGGGGAGGCGGCTTTAAAAAATTAAAGGCTACCGCACCCCCCCCCCATTTTTTTTCTTTTTAACTATCCAATTGTTTTAACCAACAATAAAAGAATAGAAAAGAAAAGAAAGGGGGCACCAGATGGGGATGTGCCCCCTCTCGATCCATCATTTCGTCAACCACAAATGACCAAACTCATTGCTTGCATTACAGGGGCGTATCCAGGAATTTCGTAAAGGGGAGGCGTCTTTACAAAGTCAAAGGCTTGCACGACATTCCCCCTCCCCTATTTTCTTCTTTTTCTTTCTGTTGTGTTGACGAAATAAAGAGAGGGGGCACTAATAAGGGATGCGCCCCCTCTCAATCCGCGATTGCGTCAACCGCAAATGTCAAAATCGGGGATTAACCACAAATGTCATAACGCGTCGACCACAGATGTCAACATTTTCAAACTAACTGCAAATGTCATAACGCGTCACAGGGTGGATCCAGGAATCCCGTAAAGGGGAGGGGCGCCTTTAAAAATTGAAAGGCTGGCGTGACCCCCCCCCATTTTCTTATTTTTATTTCTATTGTTTTAACATAATATAGTGAAGGGGAACCAGAGGGGAAGCACCCCCTCTCGATCCATGATTGCGTCAACCACAAATATCAAAACTCATTGCTTGCATTACGGGGGCGGATCCAGGAATTCCGTAAAGGGGAGACGGCTTTACAAAATAAAAGGCTCCTGAACCCCCCCCCCCCAATTTTTTCTTTTTTATCTATGTTGTTTTAACCAAAATAAAAAAGAAAAGAAAAGAAAGGGGGCACCAGAGGGGGATGCGCCCCCTCTCGATCCATGATTTGGTCAACCACAAATGACCAAACTCATTGCTTGCATTACAGGGGCGGATCCAGGAATTTCGTAAAGGGGAGGCGTCTTTACAAAGTCAAAGGCTGGCGCGACCCTCCTCCCTCCCCCATTTTCTTCTTTTTATTTCTGTTGTCTTGATGAAATAAAGAGAGGGGGTACTAAAGGGGGATGCGCCCTCTCAATCCGCGATTGCGACAACAGCAAATGTCAAAATCTGAGATTAAGCACAGATGTCATAACACGTCGACCACATGTGTCAAAATTTTCAAACTAACTGCAAATGTCATAACGCGTCACAGGGGTGGATCCAGGAATTCCGTAAAGGGGATGGGCGCCCTTAAAAAATCAAAGGCTTGCGCGACCCCCCCCCCCATCATCTTATTTTTATTTCTGTTGTTTTAACATAATACAGTGAGGGGTACCAGAGGGGGAAGCGCCCCCTCTCGTTCCATGATTGCGTCAACACCAAATATCAAAACTCATTGCTTGCATTACAGGGGCGGATCCAGGAATTCCGTAAAGGGGAGTCGCCTTTACAAAATCAAAGGCTGGCGAGACCCCCCCCCCCCCAATTTTCTTATTTTTATTTATGTTGCGTTAACTAAACATAGCGAGGGGGCACCAGAGGGGGATGCGCCCCCTCTCAATCAGCGATTGCGCCAACCGCAAATGTCAAAATTGGATTAACCACAAATGTCATAAGACGTCGACCACAAAAATGTCGAAATTTCCAAACGTTCTGCAAATGTCATAACGCGTCACAGGGGCGGATCCAGGAGTTTGTATAGGGGAGCCGCCTTTACAAAATTAGAACTGCCGCACCCCCTATTTTTTCTTTTTATTTCTGTCGTTTGAAACCAAAAATGAAAGAAGGCACCAGAAAGGAACGCGCCCCCTCTCGATCCGCGTTTGCATTATAGGAGCGGGTCCAGGAATTCCGTAAAGGGGAGACGCCTTTAAAAAAAAATCAAATGCTTGCGCAAACCACCTCTCCTTTTTCTTAATCTAATTTCTTTTGTGTTAACAAAAATAGAGACGGGGAGGCCCCCCCCCCCTCTTGATCCGCGACTGCGTCAACCACAAATTTGTGGCAAATCTCATTGTTTGCACTGCATTGGGCGGAACCAGGAATTCCGTAAAGGGGAGACCCCTTTACAAAATTAAAGATTGCCGCATCCCATTCTTTTCTTTTCCTTTATTTTTACGTTTAAACAAAAGAAAAAAAAGAAGAAATAAATAAGGGGGAGGGGGATTGCGCAAGCCTTTCATTTTGAAAAGACGTCTCCCCTTTGCGCTTTAAGGAATTCTTGGACCCGCCCCCGTAATGCAAGCAATGAGTTTTGACATTTGTGGTTGACGCAATCGCGGATCGAGAGGGGGCGCATCCTCTCTGGCACCCCCTCTCTGTTTTTTTTTTTTTTTTTTTTTTGTTATAACAATAGAAATGAAATTTAAAAAAATAGGGGTGCGGCATAACGCGTTACAGGGGCGGATCAAGGAGTTTCGTAAAGGGGAGGCGTCTTTACAAAACTAGAACTGCCGCACCCCCACCCCCATTTTTTACTTTTTTTTCTATTGTTTTAACTAAAGAAAAAGAAAGAGAGGGAGCACCAGAGGGGGATGCGCCCCCTTCTCGATCCGCCATTGCGTTAACCATAATGTCAATACTAATTGCTTGCCTTACAGGGGCGGATCCAGGAATTCCGTAAAGGTGAAGCGCCTTTACAAAATTAAAATCTGCCGCACCCCCCTAATTTTTCTTTTCATTTTTCTATTGTTTAAAAAAATAAAGGAGTAACCATAGAGGTATGCGCCCCCTCTCGATCCGCGATTGGGTCAAACACAAATGTCAAAACTTATTGCTTACGCATTAGAGGGGCGGGTCCAAACTCCGTAAAGGAGAGACGCAGTTTATAAAATCAAAGGCTTGCGCAAATCGCCTCGCCTTTTTTTTTCATTTAATTTCTTTTGTGTTTACAAAAATAGAGACGGGGATGTGGTACCGTGTCCCCTCTAGATCCGCGACTGCGTCAACCACAAGGTAATGGCAAAACCCATTGTTTGCATTACAGCGGGCGGAACCAGGAATTCCGTAAAGTGTAGGCTCCTTTACAAAATTAAAGACTGCCGCTTTAACTGTCCTTTAAACAAAAAAATATAAAAAGAAATTAATAAGGGGGAGGGGGATTGCGCCAATCTTTCACTTTGAGAATATGTCTCCCCTTTACGCTTTACGGAATTCCTGGACCCGCCCCTGTAATGCAAGCATTGAGTTTTGACATTATTTTGTGGTTGACGCAATCGCCGATCGAGAGGGCGCATCCCCCTCTGGTGCCCCTTTCTATTATTTGTTGTTGTTAAAACAACAGAAATGAAAAAAATATGGGGTGCGGCAGGTTTTAATTTTGTAAAGGCGCCTCCCCTTTACGGAATTCCTGGATCCGCCCCTGTAATGCAAGTAATGATTTCTGACATTTTGTGGCTGACGCAATCGCGGATCGAGACGGGCGCATCCCCCTCTGATGCCCCCTCTCTTTTTTTTTCTTCAAAACAACATAAATGATAAAAAGATGGGGGGATGCGTCAGGCTTTAATTTTTTTTTCCCCTCTACAGAGGTACTTTATTCATTCATTTCCAAAGCTGTACATCGAGTGATTTCTTTTTTTAAACAATGAATGGGCACATACTAAAAAAGTACAGATTCTTCATTGGTTACTAAGTTAATGATTTCATCATGTTTGATACAATCTCAGAAACACTATCTAACAGTATTTCATTTCTAAAACTAATCCATATTTTCAAACTGTTGTTTGAATGCCCTTGAAATAAATGCATCATGTATTGTTCATTGCATACTGCGCATATATCAATATTTTATTTATATTTGTTACATTTGGACTCTTTGATTTCACTCCAATAATGAATAATTTCTCGTTTAATAAAATTGTTTCTGTAAAAGCGAACTCAATAAAATCAGTAATCTTTTTCCAAAACATAGACACTTTAGGACACTCCAAGAGAACATGACTAAAGGTTTCTGTTTCAGAGCAAAATGTACACAAATTATCACTTACAATTTTCTATTTGAAAAGATATAAGGTAAAAATACGATGTAATGTCTTAAAGTAGCATTGCTTAACTTTGTTGTTCCTTAGTTTTCGAAATTTTTGTTTCAAAACAGTATTCCAATCAAAATCAGTACTCAAATGTACTCAGTACTCAAATCAAATCTGTCTTTCCAATATAACAGTATAGTTAGATCACTTTTATTACTCTCACATAACAAATTACGAAATTGTTTCGATGTTGTTCTAGATAGTCTAATATAATCATTGTCCTTTATTGCATATAAATCAATATCGTAATCTTTGTGAGCGTTTTCACATTTATCTACTTCTAATATACGTTCCACCCATATCTTTGGAATTACCTTTTTAAGTTTTGAATACTTAAATTCCACTAATAAATTATCACAACTGAGAGCACAACAAATTGACTTACGAGATTTAAAACAACCATGGATGTTTTAAGTCAGGCTTTAATTATGCAAAGGTGCCCCCTCCCCTTTACGGAATTCCTGGACCCGCCCCTGTAATGCAAGCAATGAGTTTGGTCATTTGTGGTTGACGCAATCATGGATCGAGAGGGAGCGCATCCCCCATGGCGCCCCCTCTATATATTTTGTTAAAACAAGAAAAGATTAAAAGAAGAAAATGGAGTGGTGTCGCGCGAGCCTTTGATTTTGTAAAGGCGCCTCCCCTTCACGAGATTCCTGGATACGCCCCTGTAATGCAAGCAATGGGTTTGGTCATTTGTGGTTGACGCAATCATGGATCGAGAGGGGGTGCATCCCCCATGGTGCCCCCTCTCTTTATTTCGTCAACACAACAAAAATAACTAGAATTATCACTGAAGGTGATTAATACCCCCGCCCCTAGTGTTGCTTTATACTCAGTAGTATGTGATGTCATGAGGGCAATGACGTTAATACCAAGTTTGTGCAATTGTCGAATTGGAAACAGAATAATTTTTGTTAACTGTCCAATTACAGAGTCGACACTGACACTATGACTGAGCTCCACAAGGTTTGGATAAAAAATGTGGTTACCATGGCAATGCATTATCTGATACAAACACAATGGACATTTTGCATAACTACACTTAAAGACCATCATACACACCAAATTTGACCTTCATAGCGTGAATGGTTTATTTTGATACAAAAATGAGTGGTTACCATGGCAACACATTTTCCTGAAACTAACACATTGGTGTCTTGCAAAACTACACTTCTAGATCATGATACATACTAAATTCGACTTTAATTGCTCGAATGATGGAAAAGTTTTTCGATCTGCAAGGTTTTGGTACAATTGTGGTTACCATGGCAACGGTTTGTGTGACAAACACAAAAGTTATGTGTTCCAGATCTATACCTCAAAGCCATAATGCCTACCAAATTTGGTTTCAATTGCTTGAAAACTGTGGAAGAAGTTCAACTCCACAGGATAAAAAAACCCAAACAAACAAACAAACAAACATGCCGTTACCGTGGCAACGCATTGTCCGATACAAATACAAAGGACATTTTGCAAAACTACACTTAAAGAGCATCATACACACCAAATTTCACCTTCATAAATTAAATGGTTCAATTTGATACAAATATGAGTGGTTACCATGGCAACACATTTTTCTTATATTAACACATTGGTGTCTTGCATAACTACACCTCCCGATCATCATACATACTAAATTTGACCTTACTTGCTTGAATGATGTGGAAGTTATTCAATTCACAAGGTTTTGGTAAAATTATGGTTACCATGGCAACGCTTTGTCCGACAAACACAAAAATTATGTGTTCCACATCTATGCCTCAAGGCCATAATGCCTACCAAATTTGATTTCAATTGCTTCAAAACTGTGGAAGTTGTTCACTCCACAAGATTTCGAAGAAAACATGCGGTTTCCATGGCAACGCTTTGTCAAGTATAAACACAAAGAGTGTCTTGCATAACTACACCTATAGATCATCATAGATACCAAGTTTGAAATTGATTGCTTAAATATTACGGAAGTTATTCTGAATCCACAAGGTTTTGGTAAAATTATGGTTACCATGGCAATGCATTGTCCGACAAACACAAAAACATGTCTTGCACATTCTATACCTCAATATCATCATTTACCCTAAGTTTCATTTAAATTGCTTCAAAACTGTAGGAGGAGTTCGCGACGCAAGATTTTGCAACAGACCGACCGACCGACCGACCGACCGCCCGTCCGACCGCCCGACCGCCCGACCAACATCACGGTGATTCCTGTATACCCCCTTCACACTATGTGTGGCGGGGGTATAAAAAGAAGAAAATAGGGGAGGGAGGAGGGTCGCGCTAGCCTTTGACTTTGTCAAGACGCCTCCCCTTTACAAAATTCCTGGATACGCCCCTGTAATGCAAGCAATGAGTTTGGTCATTTATGGTTGACGCAATCATGGATCGAGAGGGGGCGCATCCCCCATGATGCCCCCTCTATATATTTTGTTAAAACAAGAAAAGATTAAAAGAAGAAAATGGGGTGGTGTCGCGCGAGCCTTTGATTTTGTAAAGGCGCCTGCCCTTCACGAAATTCCTGGATACGCCCCTGTAATGCAAGCAATGGGTTTGGTCATTTGTGGCTGACGCAATCATGGATCGAGAGGGGGCGCATCCCCCATGGTGCCCCCTCCCTATATATTTTGTTAAAACAAGAGAAAATGAAAAGAAGAAAATAGGGTGGTGTCGCGCGAGCCTTTGATTTTGTAAAGGCGCCTCCCCTTCATGGAATTCCTGGATACGCCCCTGTAATGCAAGCAATGAGTTTGGTCATTTGTGGTTGACGCAATCATGGATCGAGAGGGGCGCACCCCCCATGGTACCCTCTCTCTATATTTTGTTAAAACAAGAGAAAATGAAAAGAAGAAAATGGGGTGGTGTCGCGCGAGTCTTTGATTTTGTAAAGGCGCCTCCCCTTCACGGAATTCCTGGATACGCCCCTGTTACGCATTATGACCTTTGTGGTCGACGTGTTATGACATTTGTGGTTAATCCCCGATTTTGACATTTGCGGTTGACGCAATCGCGGACTGAGAGGGGGCGCATCCCCCTTTAGTGCCCCTCTCTTTATTTCGTCAACACAACAGAAAAAAGAAGAAAAAAAGGGGGAGGGTCGCGCCATCCTTTTATGTTGCAAAGGCGCCCCTCCCCGTTACGGAATTCCTGGATCCGCCCCTGTAATGCAAGCAATGAGTTTTTCCATTTGTGGTTGACGCAATGATGGATCGAGAGGGGGCGCATCCCCCTCTGGTACAACCTCACTATATTAGGTTAAACCAACAGAAACAAAAAAAAAAAAAAAAATGGGGGGGGGGGGGTCGCGCCAGCTTTTGATTTTGTAAAGGGCCCCCCCCCCCCCTCCATTTACGGAATTCCTGGATCCACCCCTGTGACGCGTTATGACATTTGTGGTTAATCCCCGATTTTGACTTGTGGTTGACGCAATCGCGGATTGAGAGGGGACGCACCCCCTTTAGTGCCCCTCTCTTTATTTCGTCAACACAACAGAAATAAAAAAGAAAAAAATGAGGAGGGGGGAGGGTCGCGCCAGTCTTTGACTATGTAAAGACGCCTCCCCTTTACAAAATTCCTGGGTCCGCCCCTGTAATGCATGCAATGAGTTTTTCCATTTGTGGTTGACGCAATGATGGATTGAGAGGGGTGCTTCCCCCTCTGGTGCACCCTCACTACATTAGGTTAAACCAACAGAAACAAAAATAAGAAAAGGTGGGTCGCGCCAGCTTTTGATTTTGTAAAGGCGCCCCCCCCCCCCCCTTTACGGAATTCCTGGATCCGCCCCTGTGATGCGTTATGACATGTTTTTTGTGGTAGAGATGTTATGACATTTGTGGTTAATTCAATATTGATATTTCTGGTTGACGCAATCGCGGATTTAGAGGGGGCGCATCCCCCTTTAGTGCCCCCTCTCTGTATTTTGTCAACACAACAGAAATAAAAATAAGAAAATGGGGGGGGGGGGGGCGAGGGTCGCGCCAGCCTTTGATTTTGCAAAGGCGCCTCCCCTTTATGGAATTCCTGGATCCGCCCTTGTAACGGGTCATGACATTTGCAGTAAATTTGAAAATTTGGACATTTGTCGTCGATGTGTTATGACATTAGTGGTTAATCCGATTTTGACATTTGTCGTCGACGTGTTATGACATTTGCAGTAAAAATGGAAATTTTGACATTTGTCGTCGACGTGTTATGACATTAGTGGTTGATCCGATTTTGACATTTGTCGTCGTCGTGTTATGACATTAGTGGTTGTTTTGACATTTGTCGTCGACGTGTTATGACATTAGTGGTTGTTATGACATTTGTCGTCGACGTGTTATGACATTAGTGGTTGTTTTGACATTTGTCGTCGACGCGTTATGACATTAGTGGTTGTTTTGACATTAGTGGGCGATTTTGACATTAGTGGGCTCTACATACCATCTCTAGCCCACATTGGACATGTACATAGTACTCCGTTAACGGCCTGGGGCAAGCTTTGAAGTTGGTGACCCTTTCCTTGAATGGAACGAGATCTCTTTAACCGCTTAAATTGAATAGCCACTTGGATTTTTTTTTTCTCGTTACTACAGCATGTGGCCATTTACAACTACCATTAAAAAGAGAAATATAAGACATAAAATATTACCGATGTTAATGTGTATTAAAATGTTGAAAAATCCTGAAAAAAAATTCTTTCTAAAAAATAACAATAACAGCTCTACCATTCATTCTCTTCTAGACTTCACACAAGATATTAACTACACAAGGAACAGTGTTTAAATCAAGGGAGCAAGAAATTCAATCCCCTAATAGCATTAATATCAGAAACGTATTTTTTTTTCAGTTCGCTTTTTAGTGTGTTCAAATCATTGAGTCTATATAAACACGGGATGCCATAAACTCGCTCATTATAACATACTCTTTTGCAATGTCCTCAATTATAGTTATGTTTTTTTTTTTCAGGATTGATCGATTACATTCAACACTAACATGGGATCGCTGGCATTATGCATTGATTAAGGAAGTTATGAAAAATTCATAGTGCAGAATCGAACAACCAAAAATGAACACACACGTAATTCCAAGGCCTGTAATAGAGTACATTGTAGGAAGAAGGAAGTTGGCCTCTGAAAATGCTGCGTATTTAAATTTATGTGGACTTTGCACACAAGGACAAACAAGCTCATGAATAGCATGTATCCTCCCCCAACCCCCATTAAAATGTCACGATGAGCATTGTATCGGGCGCGGTTTCCCGTGATTCAACAATGTTAACATTGCGCTATATACTGTGGCCACAAAATATTCGATATGACGAGACTTCAACTATGTTAAAAATAGTGTAGCCCACTATTACTGTCGCTACACCCCCACACACAAACACACCCATCCACACACACACACACACACACACACACACACACACATACACACACTTGCTCACACACTCAATCTTTTTTTTTTTCAAAAGGCACATTGCAAAGGCGTGTGCTCGACTATCCAAATATCCTATCAAACTAGTTTACGAGATCTTTGATAATCTCGTGCACATTTTGAGGAACTTTTCATGAAATAAAATAACAATAATGCAAAAGATCCCTAGTATGGCCAGAAAGATACCTTCTCCCCACCCTATCTACTTTTCGGTCTCCTTCGGTAAGACTAAGTACACGTTTTAATCAATTAGAATTTACAGTCTTACAAGCATCCCACCGAATGTCTGCTCCACATCACCTAATTCCAATATATACTAACGATACCAAATCTGCCTCGCGTTGAAGTGAGTATACAACTCTCCCCTAACTTGGTCCATCTCCACAGACTTAGTACATAGTAATGATGCACACACAGAAGAAGTGATACATATTGAAAGGGGACAACTTTGCACAACAGGGTATGACACTAGAACCAGACAGGGAATTGCCTTTCGAACACTTTTAATTCGGTCTTCGGTACCGAAACGTCAACGTAAGTCCTCCGTGGACAGTCGCCATATTTCGTTCTCTTCCGCCCTCTCTCGGCGTATCGGTTACAACCGTTTACACATTACAATGTTCCCTTACACTCCCCCTCCTCAAATTACCCTATGGGAATTTTAACATTCATGTAACACGAGGAACAAAGAGGAGAACGTCTTCTAAACAAAGCCTATACACTAAGAACAGAATAGAACAACCTCATAGACATGCAACACTACAAAGTAAAGCCAAAAAACGCTTGGGCCGAAATCACTATGACGAGAGAATGATACACAATTTACATAGCGGCATACTATGTGTGTCCGAAATTAACAGTACCTTGCAACTATAATGTACCCTGTTACTTCTGCTCTACCGCAAAACATCGACTTCTGTACCGTTTACGCACCTGTATCGTTTGGTAGCTTTTTTCTTGTTTTCCTTTTTTTTTTTACACTGAAATGGAGTTACACAAAACAAACCTAACGCGTCATTATACAGGCCTGTCACACACAAGTTACTTACATGGTTATTAACTTGAAATGTATCAACATAAACTGCATGTACAATATAAAATCCTGGAGCAGGCAGCATGCCAAAGCTAATATAAGACGTTGTAGATGTATCCGATTACATGTTGCACCTTGGTGACAGAAAAAAAAAAAAACAAATGTACGAGCATCTGGAATAATATATATGTACATGAACAAAGAAGCAATATTATACGTTTAAAAAAAGTCAGAGGTTGTACCAAGATGTACCAAGATGTACACTATGATGCTTGTGTATGAACGCAATCATACCGTTAACGATGAGTATGAGTCCAAGCATAGGTACATGCATGTACCAATGAAAAGAGTATAAAAACCAGTTTGACAAGACTTGGAATATTAAAGTGGGTACTTCAAACACAAAACAATAAGCCATAACTCAAATAACCCTGGAGCCCAGAGATCTTTGCTTGTTAAAATATAAGCACATATACACCTTCTTTCCATTCGTGCAACACCTAATGCATATTTCAAAAACACCTGAAAAGTTAACATAATGACTCTTAACCGATTACTGACAGCACCCAGCCCCTCTGTACATATGAAACGTTCGTTTACAACCCACACATTCCATACAGGTATGGCAGCATGAGACTACATGGAAAAATCCGATAGAGCCATTGAGGAAAAAATAATAACAATAAAACATTGTTCATTGATAGACCCAATGACAGATGAACAAAAAGTACTCGTTTCCGGATCCGTAATGTACATTACAACCCTGGAACAATGACTAATCCCCCAGTGTCTTTTTTCCACTCTGCAAGTTTCATAACAGTTTCACATATCCCATAATACTTTCTAAAAATCACTCAGTTTGGTTGTTTTGATCCGTTACTGTTCTTCTTTTTGTTCATTGTTTGTTTTTTGACAAAGTCATCAATCGCTCGAACACAGCTTCAGCTGATCAACATTCAGTTCAGTTCAGTTCAGTTTTTATTTCTGCATTTCAAAATCAATACAAATCAACAAATCAACAAAATACTTACATAGTCATTTACACAGCTAATATTCGTAACGTTTGGATCTTACATACATTTTCTTTTTTTCAAGAACGAATATCATATATGAAAGGAAGCAATAGGAAATGACAAAAATGAAATGCAGGGGACCATCATCATAAGCTAAACTTGACGAGGAACATGGCCCCAGGTAAAGGTAATTGTGCAAAGGGCACAATAAGGAGATACATAAAGAAAATCTTGCCACTCACTGAGTGGGAAGTAATTGTGCGAAGGACGTGCGGTGCAGTGCGGTGTGCATTGTGTTGGGATGAATCTTGGTTTGTACGTTGAGTGTTATTTTGTGTATCAGTGTGATGAGGTGAATGTTACTTCAGTTATGGCTGTGAACTCATTGTTTAGGCTGTTTATTGACCAGGTGGTATGAATATTTATGTGTCAGAAGTATACTGGATTATGAGGGTGTTTTTTAGTTCTCGTTTGAAAATGTTCAACGACGTACATTGTTTTAAATTAGGGGGTAAAGAATTCCAAATATCTGGTCCATTATGTTTTAATGATTTTTGAGCTAAAATGATTCTGGGTTTTCGAGATGGTAATCGGACGACTGACGTGTTGGATATGAATGAAGGTGGAATTTGGAGTGAAGAAGCCATCAAAAATTTTTGGAAGACAATTAAATGTATGTTTATACATAAAAACAGCAGTTTGAAAGGTGTGAAGATCCTCAATTTTCAATGTTTTTAGTTGACGAAATAGGGGATTGGATGGGGATAAGTAACGGGAATTGGTAATCAAACGTACAGCACGTTTTTGGAGGGTAAGAATTGGATTAATTTTAGTTGAGCCACAGTTTCCCCAAACGATATTGCAGTATGTGATATGTGGTAAGATCAATGCATTGATCAATACGCACAATACGCACAACATGCACAATACGCGTCACTTCTGGATTCTCTACTAGCGTAAGCGAAAAATTCACAGGGGTGAGTTGTTGCTTGACCAGGAAAGGGCCAGACCATCGAGGGGCTAGCTTGGCAGAGAAGTGCTTCCTTGCATCAGATATGGGACGTGTCCTTACCATAACAGTGTCACCAACATTCAGCTGAACCTCACGCCGGTGAGCATCGTAGTGTCGTTTGTATTTAGAGATAGCGCGACAACGGTTGTCCCGTAAGGCCTCCGGAGTTGGTAGAGACGAGTCTCCAGTCGCACCCCTATGGAGCTTGTTGGTGAGAGGTGCTGGTAACTTTCGCCCAAACATCAAGACTGCCGGTTCAGTTCCCAGGGTGTCATGTCGGCAAGTGTTCAGAGCGTATGCAAACTCAGCAAGATGTATGTCCCACTGTCGCTGATCTGCTGATACATAGGCTTGCAGCATTCCCTTGATGTTTCGGTTGACGCGCTCGACCCAGTTGGTTTGTGGATGGTAAGGTGTTGTGAAGACCTGTTGCACACCCCACTCCGCACAAACAGCAGCCAAAGCTATAGATCTAAACTGGGGTCCATTGTCCGAAAGGAGAGTTGTTGGAGGGCCATACCTGCAGAACAATTGTAGGACCAGAGCGCATGGTACAGTTTGACCCGTTGCATTCTTCAGTGGCAGTATCTCCGTAAACCTTGAGAAGTGGTTTACTGCCACTAAGATGAACTCGTGACCCGCATGGCTCTTTGGTAGTGGTCCCATGAGGTCAACCGCTACCATCTCCCAGGGCCTTATGGATGTAGTTGTCAACATTTTTCCAGGCTTTCTCTGATAGGATGGCTTTGTCTGTTGACACACCTGGCAACTCCGCACAAAACTGCGCACCCTCTGTGACATGCCTTTCCAGCAAAGTTTCATGCCATTGAGACGAGCTAGGGTTTTCCTCCTCCCTAGGTGGCCAGCAGTTGGCTTGGAATGACATTCCACCAGCACTGCTCGTTGTAGTTCTTTGGGAACAATGAGGAAGTCATCTGATCGGTAGAGTAAACCAGCCTTGAGCTTGTAGCGAGTGTACTCTTTCTGCCGGTGGTCCAAGTCCGCAGCTTCCTGGTCTCTCCCTTCTAAGAAGGCAATGATTTTAGAAAGGTCTGGGTCCGAGCGCTGGCTCTTTCGTAGGCCATCCTGATTCAGGCAAAGTGGTAGACCTTCCGTGCCATTGTTTCTATCATCAAGCACAGGTGCATGATGCTTCCTGTTGCAGGAAGGGCAAGAGTACATGCCAAGTTCCATTGCTTGCTGGTGGCTGATCTTTACACACACCTGATGGTACCAAAGGTCACATTCATCGCATTGTATCCAATCGAGCAGATCATCCTCAGGGTGCAGGCAGTTAGAAGATGCACATGCTTCGGGAGAGTGTTCACTTCCTTGTTGAGGGGCTACCTTCTCCACAATACCAAGTACCGGTGTCGCCTCAGGGATCCTTGACAAGGCATCGGGGACATGATGTTGCGCACCAGGACAGTACACAACTTGAAAGCGAAAGTCTTGTAGCCTAAGAATCAAACGGGCAAGTCTCCCTGTTTGTTTGTTTTTTCTGAACAACCAACAGAGGGCTTGGTGGTCTGTGATTACCTTGCAGGGCCTACCTTCGAGATATGGCCGCCACTTTTCCAGTGCCCAAACGACTGCTAGTTATATTTTTATTTTTTTGTTTAATGTGTGTTGATATTGTGCTGAACTACAACTCTGTGTACACACAGCATGTACATGTATAAGAATCCTTAACCCTAAAAGACATGTGTCAAACCATGAATCAACATAAGTGTGTACACGCCAGGAGCAGCCACCAACCAAAAACCATTGGTATTAATTAACCCCCAAAACAAATGAAATCTAGGCCTTCCCTTTATAGGGCAACTTCAAATTTAAATACCAACCAACTCCACTTCAGACTAACATTTATAAATAACTAATAATTTTTTCTTTAGTTAATTTACAATTTAGTCAGCACACACAAAATCCTATCTGTCTTATGCTTTTGATATTATCTAAAAAGCTACCTTCAATATTATTTGTATTCATGAACACTTCAAATGTTTCAATGAGCAATACAACTGCACTCATAAATTCTGGATGCGCACATCTCCTATGTACGCATACGATCCATGCGACAAGATCACTATCCGTTTCTTCAATGCAGCGTCGTATTGAACGTGCACACACAAACCGGCGCAGCGGCATACAATACTCAAGTGATACGGTGTAGGGCTCACACGGGTAAATAATTCCCCATAGAGAAGTGTGTTAAAATTCAAATCTCAAAAAAATTCTGTAAAATAGCTGGGAGAAATGAGGTGTTTCATCTTCACTAACCTGAATAAGTGAGATATTACCTTTCATCCATCAGATTTCCAGGGTGGGTTGTTCTGCTCTTATTCTGTCCAGGGGTCCGCAAAGCCAGACTACGAGTTCTTGTCACTCAAAAAATCACCCATTTTCCGTACACGTACCCAATGAAATATAGTCCCCTCAAATTCCATCAGAAAAGCTTTCATCTTCCAACCAAAATGCAGTTTGTAGAGGAATTCATACTCAATATCTCCAGCTATTCAGTTTTTTGCCAAACTACATCATTGATTTTTAATTAATTTTTTCTTCATTTATTTTGGTATCTTTGGTACGAATTTGTGAAGGGGTCTGGGACAGTACATTTTATTCATACAGGTGTGAGCCCTGTAACGAAGTACATACACCTACATTCAATTCTACAGTCTCGGAACTGACTCACAACAAGCAGACCGCGTAAAATCCTTAGAATTCTACATTCCCATAGAACAAAGAATCCTGCCGACTACGCCACTGAAAGGGGACAACTTTGCACAACAGGGAATGACACTAGAACCAGACAGGGAATTGCCTTTCGAACACTTTTAATTCGGTCTTCGGTACCGAAACGTCAACGTAAGTCCTCCGTGGACAGTCGCCATCTTTCGTTCTCTTCCGCCCTCTCTCGGCGTATCTGTTACAACCGTTTACACATTACAATGTTCCCTTACAATATCACCAAATTTCACTTTTCTCTATATTTCGCTAATGGTTCAAGGCATCTTCATGGGAATTATTACATTATGCATACAGTACAGACGGCCTATGATTTTCTTGATGATCTGGGGGCCGTGGGTCACGTAAGGTCAAGGTCAATTCCTCAAAGTTCAAATGTTTCCCTCCTATCTATACAATGGCTAAAGGATGTCATATAATTATGTGCGTACTTGTATTACCCAATAGAGATTCTCTTGAAATGTTCTGCTCTTGTTTATTGTTTAAGGTCAAAGGTCAAGTTGAAGCGAAAATGCTACATTTCACTTCTTCCTCAAGATCTCCGAAATTGAGAAGGGCAGCTACATGAAACTTCGTTAATGGCCCATTCTCAGTAAAAGCGTTCAAATACGGAATTTTGGTGTCGCCGACATTCCATGACAGTTTGCGGTTCCCTGAAACCTATTAGATACTATTTAAATGTTTATAATATATCACGAGGACTTTATTTGTTAAAAATAAACACGATCAAATGCGGTTGTCTGCCTTTTTGTATAAAATTTTGCTGTTAAACCTCGTTAAGACCCCCAAAACGCAGTGTCGCCGGCTATTTCAGAATTATGTTTTATTGCTCCTCTCCGTCCACAAACACACTTTCCAAATATCATTTTCATGGACGATGAGCATATCATATGTGCTAATCACAATACTCAAAAAGTTCCAAAATTTTTATTAACTTCTTTTTTTATAGCCTTTTGAAACCTGTCGCCAAGTTCACCGCCAGATACGTTACCAGTTTCTTTAGTGTTACAGCATTGCGAAAATAACAAGACTATGCAATGACCCTGTGTATATGAAACCCTGAGGATATACTTCATACATTGCAAGTACTTAGATTTTTTGTGCAACAGCTCTTTTTTGAGAATACGGTACAATGTTTGAAATATCGGTTTTCTACACTTTTATTTGGACAGATACGTGACATACTTTTCACGCCACCCACTGCGACAGATATTTCAGTGTCAGACAAATTGTATATTATACATTACTCCTCGGAATGACGCATCGATTCAACATTAAAGTTTAGTACAAGTGAGAAATATTTGGTAGATATCGCTCTCATAATAATATGATTGACCATATACGTTACCACAGATACGTTACCCCAGATACGTGACCGAATTTTGCTCATTGGTCTTGTGCTTTCTGGGGATCAAATCTGGTCAAAATTCATCCCTACACATTACATGCTTCGTTTTGTTGGACCTCAGGATTGTATTCTTACACCAAACGGACAGAGAGGTGAAAAAGACCAACACTTCCACATGATTTTTCTTTCTGCGTCAGTGTCTCACAACTTAATGCCAAGTTTTCCGACAGATGCGTTACCACACAATCAAAATGCTGAAAATAAATTGTAAATGTTTTTACAAATAAATCGTTGTGTGCTCATAAACTCCAAAGTTCTATTCTATAAGACACAGCCACTTTCATATTTTATGCAACAACTTTGAACGTTTGTTTTACAAGACGAAGCTAAGATTCAGCATATCAGTTTTTTTGCTTTTCAGATTTAGCAGATACGTTACGTATAATTCAGGGCACCCACGGTGACAAATAATGTTATGTAAAACAAAGTGTTCATAAAACAATTCTGCATAGAATGACGCTTCCATAAAAAATTTAAGTTATGTTCAAATGAAGAATATTCAGTAGAAATTGCTCTGTAACTTCACCGACAGATTCATTCACGGTACGCCAGATACGTTACCAAACTTTGAAAGAGTAAAAAGTAGTTTATGAAACGCTTCCGAGAAAAGTTTCAGTGTTCTGCTGCATATTTATTCTAGTGTTTTTCAACATATGAAGAACTACTCAAGATTAATTGATAAGTTGAACAATTATTTATTCATTTTCATTAAAAGGGATGAGCCAAATACGTTACCATAGGTCAAACAACTGTTTAGCATATCGAGTTCATAAAGACTGTACCTACTTCCTTCTAAGTGCCTGCAAAAATATATTTTTGAAACCTTGTTTGCATTATCCATCAAAACTTAATGAATATTTATAGTCAGATGGATAAATACATTCAGACGTAAGATGAGAATATTCTGTGAATGAAGAACTCAGCTTTCACATTTAGGGCTCTTTTCCACTACATTTCATAGTTTAAATATTACGTACAATGTTTATAATGGTTAATTTGGGCTTACATCATTCATTTTTACATCAATTCATGAGGTAAATAATTAAACAGGTGATATTTATTAATTCATACACAACTAAAATTATTACTTATATTTTACCAGATACGTTACCAAAGGTGATTCAATGTTTTTCCAATAGTTATTTCCCCAGGAAAGCAATTCATATTTGTTTCCTGTGAAATTCCAGATCGGATCGTTCCCTTTGCATGATTTGTGGGATTCGAAACTTTATTTGTAAGCGAAATTTGCTAAAAATACAAAGTGAATTTTAAGGTTATATTTCATTTCAGCAAAAAGCATATTTCAACCTACCACACAGAAATAATTTCTACCAAATAGCATGGGATGACAACATCTTTACCTCTTGAAAAACCCCAATATCTTTAGGGGTGACAGATGTCTTTTCCTGAACAGAAATTGGATCAAAACAATAAATTTAATTCAGAGTTAGGAGTCCATTACAACATGTAAATTTGCGGTAACGTATCTGCTTGGTGATCAAAAATCATATATGATGCTCTATTTCAATTCATTTTTACCCAATGAATGGCCATCATTTAGAATGTTCCACTTTTTGTTTCGTATTTGACCGGTTTTGAAGTTTCCGAAAACACATCTTTGAATGTATTACTTTGTGGTTGATTTTTCGGTTTTACTCACATGGAATTGAACACTTAAAGGGACTGTACAGTACTGGTTGAGCTGGGGATTCATGTTTTGAACATTCCTAAGTGAGATGATGAAAAGCCTCTTATGAAATATGAAAGAGCATATAATTTTAAGAAGGATTCAACGTTTATTTGATGAAAATTGGTTTTCAAATAGCTGAGATATCCAAAAAAGTGCTAATAATAAAAGGCGACATGCCCCAACTTTATTAGTATCTCTTTGTTTCACCTTGTTTTTGGATATCCCAGCCATTTCAAAACCGATTTTCATCGAATAAACTTTTGATACCCCTTAGAATTGCATGCTCTTTGACATCTCATAGAGTGTTTTCTGAATATCTCACAAAACTTTAAAAGCTAAATCTTCACCTCGACCAGAACTGTACACACCCTTTAATCTGAGAATGGCCCTAATATTTATGCATATTCTGCCTGACATCACTTTTCGTTGTTAATCTTACGGTCATGGGCAAAGGTCGAGGGTCAACGGTCAGGCTAAAATGCTAAAATGTTACTATTGGTACTTAGATAAACCCTTTTTCTCCATACCTTGGAAATTTCTCAATACATAATTATGCAAAAATGTCATAGGTCAGTTACAAATCCTCAACTACCCCCCCAAAAAAAAACAACAACAACAAACAAACAAACAAACAAACATTCTCTACGGCTATAGGCCTGTAACCCTTTATCCAAACAAACCTCCTTCAAATAGGAAAGTACTCAGCACATTTGTGACAAAAATGTCATTCTTTTTTTTTTGTCAGTAATGTTAAACTGTCGTCACATATGTCAAGACGTAATGTAGACCTATTCGGAGAACCATGCATTCTGGTTGAGCGATTACCATTCGCAAAAGGGGCAATTCTTTTTTTAATTAATTAATTTATTTCCAAGAATTGCTTACAAAATCATGTGTCCACCCTGTTTGGAATTTCTGGCTCGGGTAAATTAAGGTGAAATGATGAATGATGAATGATGAATAGAACCTACTTAAATTCATTATACACAGGGTCCTAATAAAGTGTAAATTAATATTGCAAATTTACAAGTTAACTTCCTTGTACGCACTACTCTACATGAGCATGCGATTACATATCAGTCAATGTTCACTGGGGCGCATAACACAGTCACTTTTCAATACCGAAAGCCTCTCCCAGACGGCTGCACGAATTGTATTTTCACCTAACATTTCAATGTACATGGTATTGACACATAACAAACTTGTGTCGTAAAGAATGCACGTGATAAAGGAACTTCGACAATGAGAAAACGGGTGCAGCCCTCCACTAACGTCGAAGAGAGGAGAAGCGCGTTTACCTCCAAACACTCCTCTCTACAGAAGAATCATGTTTGTCTCTGAAGCTTGGGTAGGTTATTTCCATGTGGGCCTACTTGCCTTTCGTCCCATCTTGAGAACTGTAATATCTATGATCATTTGACAAAGTTGTTGGATATTACGATCTAAGTGAATATTCATTTTGTTTGATACAAACTATGTTTTCGACGTTCTATGATGGATAGAAGGTACCACGTATTTATTTAACTCGTACGTAAGTCCGCTCGAGGCTTGCATACGTAATGAGCTGCGTAAGGGGATTTTGTCCTTGGGCTTTCGGCAACAAAAATACACCTTGTATTCACAAATTTGGTATCAAATTCAAGGAAAACGAGAGGATACTCGGATCACCTAATAAGTAAGCTATCGTCATATGTTGCTCAAATTATTTTAAATAGAAAATGTCATAGAGAAATTTGAGCTTGAAAAATGATGAAAAAAGTAATTCGTGCAGTACATGTTCAAGACGTCAAAAGAATACCAAATTCACCTTGTGTCTCAATGGAAATGCATTATTTAGTAGTCCATCTCTTAATCTTTGTATCCATATAAATACCTTGACAATTTGTTGCTTAATCCGGTCGGGAACCAGTAAAATACATCGATGTCAGGGCTGGTCAGCTTGAAACCGTGCAATCTCTAGAGTAAGCTCTCTAATTGGACAGCGCTTGTATTCAGCGCTTGCATGACGTCATTACGCTGCTACGGTTTCATGCTACGTGTGTGCATAGCGCATGCTTGCATAGGCATGCGTGTAGATTTATGTGCTTTTTACAGAAGCTAGAAGCTAGAAGCAGTGGTACAGCGCGCGCTGAATGCGAGCAATGCTCAATGAAAGAGCTCTTTCGCGCCACTGTACACTTTGCATAGAGCATACTTCCGGCTTAGGAGTGAATTTTACAGACATTTCAAAACGGAAAAACAAAAAACTAGTATAAATCATGCTTGCGTCTCCTTGACTCCAATAAATGATAAGCATCTACGTTTCCTCTGTACGAAAAAGCCAAAATCAGAAACAACAGTTTCTTAATCCGGTCAGGAACCAAGAACGAACTTTAGACGACAAAATCTTCCGTGAAAAGCAGGTAAAATGTATGCAAATTCAACTGATTATATCGTCATGATAAGAACCGATATCAGGTTTGAGTTTCTTCAGTTTGTCTCCCTCTACAAATGAAAATTTGTTAAGATCGCAACTGCTGATCTGTAAATTAACAAACATGTCGGAAGAAAGGAACCAGTGGGACTCAAACCTGTCATCTACTGCTTTCCGGGCAGCGACACTACCACCAGGCTGTCCCTGTTTGCCGGCAGTGACACGATGAACATGGAAAATATACCCAAGCTGTCACGGGTGCACGTCACGAGACCGACACCCACGAGTCATACAGCCCACAAGTTATACAGCTCACAAGTCATACAGCCCACGAGTCATACAGCTCACAAGTCATACAGCCCACCAGTTATACAGCCCACCAGTTCGACACTGAGTAAATAAAGCCCACGAGTTCGACATCAAGTAAAATAAGCCCAGGTGTTATACGGCTCACGAGACCGACACTACGCACAAAAGGCTCATGAGACCGACAGTAAGCAAACAAAGCCCACGAGACCGACACTACACTTAAAAGGTCCACGAGACCGACGCTACGCATACAAGGCTCACGAGACCGACATGACGCAAAAGAGGTTCACCAGACCGACACTAAGCAAGGAAGGCCCACGAGACCGACACAGTGCCGTATATTAAAGGGGCATAGTCCACAGAACTATATAGGTAGAATGATCAAGTGGGCTCTGAAAGCATAGCCAGCGCACGCGATCTCCGCCATTTTGGTTAGTCTTTTGTTACGTCACGGCTTGCGTGCGCAAAACAGAGTTGGCAGAATTGCAGCATAGCGCAGGCCTACGCTGACTTTTTTTTTTCTTTTTTACCCCGCGCTGTTCATCGCAAGCCGTGACGTAACAAAAGACTAATCAAAATGGCGGCATGTAATGTGCGCGCAACTGGCTATAAAGCTACGCGTGGGTTGTGAATGGGCTTGATCAATCTACCTATTTATATCTGTGGCATAGTCCCGGTAGTGTAGATGGCGCTGTTGATGATACTGCCGAAGATTACCGAAGTAGAGCTGTCATCAAGAGTAAAGTGCGTAGGTGTTGCTAAGTAACGTTGCCTTTGTTGTCTTCTCTGCGCATCGCGCAGTCTGTAGTAATGCCAGGGTGCGTGCATATGTGCTTGTTATTATGACATCACAAAAGAAGTTTGCTAAAGCTGTGATCCCCCTCAGCCGAATCATGAGCCGAACTGTGATCGGACCACTGACTACAGTGAATCGGACTTCTTCGGACTCGGGAAAGTGGGCCAAAGCGTAAGCGCAAAAAGAAGTCGATAGCGTAGGTCTCTAGAGGAAACTTGCGCCGGGCGCCCACGCACGCATTTGACTAAAACACGGGGACCATGCACCTTTAAGAGAGTCTGGCCAACTCGGTTTTTGGCTTATGTGTTTTGAAGCCTGTGATTGGTCAAAAGCTGGTCCCGTGATCTACAGGCGCCATGTCGTTACCAAAGTCACTCACGCGGGCGCGAACAGAGCTCATACGCAGTGACCATTGTACATTACGCGCATCTACGCGCTAATTTTGTTTGGCTTTGGGAAATCCCCAATATCAGTCACGGTGCAGTGGGGATAATGAATTAGGTGATCCGAGAATCCTCTCGGATCACCTTCTGTATCTGTACGGATTCTTTGTTGGTTCTTCTTCTTCTTCTTTATTTCTGGACAAAATTTGTGTAGAGGTTAGCTCAGAAAGTCCTCTTCCTATCAATTTCAAAATTATACCATATATGTATCATGTCCCAAAGACGACAGATCTAATGTATAATAGTGATCAGTCGACCGTGACGTCACTGTGACGTCATTATATGAAAACACATTCTCAATCATATCTCACTAATGGAATAGAGTTTTTCAATGAAATTTACGTCACATATATTTCAAGTTATGCGCATTCTACTCATATTCTCAAAATTCATATTTTCTCTTAAAACGTGCGCGTACGCGCGCGTTGAAATATTTGTATGCTCAAATCGAGCTCAAATTTTTTTTGCACACGTTTCAGACCATTTGCAGCATTTTTTGAAAAATTGAAAAAATTGGACGGACGCGTACGCGCGCGCACATATACGCACGTACAGCTCATATGCAACAGAAATTTCCCGATTTTTTACATTTATCGGATGTCTGAAAAGTCAAGGAACATTTCTAGCAAGTTTCAAGTCAATCCGACTCAATATGACGTCATACGGGACTGTCAAAGTTGAAATTCCGCGCGCGCGTCAATGGCGATATACAGTACAACAATGCCCAAAAACCGCCAATTTTAAGTCCGATTTTACTCGTCAGGATGGACGGTGACCCCCCATTTTCTTTACATATTCTGAAAGCTGATGAGTTGTACATGTCACTTTATGGGTTGGCGATACTGAAAAAGTGATTAAAAGATATCAAATTTCTTAATAAAGTAAAAAAAGTAAATTTTCAAAATGACGTCATCAATTTTCAAGTTTACTTGGGCGTATCTCACTTATCCTCTGCCAATTTTCACTCAGATTTCAGTATGTTGTAGCTTATTAAATGTTCTTTCATTAATGTAATAACAACATTTTGATTGGATGGCGGCATCACCTCGTAAAAATGGATTAAAAGTAATCTTGTCAAATTTGACCAGTTTACGTGTTATCTCTATGGGAGTGCAGTTTTTCTGGCAGTGAAAATTGACATGACTATCTTTTTCGAGCATTAGCTCACTTATGCTTCGGTGAATTTTTCCCAGATTTTAGTATGTTGTAGCTGAGACTTTGGGCTATCGTGAGTGTGCCCTCCATTTTTTCATACGAGGCCGGCATCACGTCGAAAAACTTGGTTGAAAATGGCACGTGGCTTCGATGCAGCGTCATTTTGCTTAATACACAGGGCCTATGGAGCATGAAATAGGTCATTGCATAGCGCATCCGACTCGTAATCCTAAGGTCCCTGGTTCGAGCCTCACCCTTGCCAATATTTTTAGGTGATCCGAGTATCCTCTCGGATCACCTTCTGTTTTTGTACGGATTCTTTCTTCTTCTTCTTCTTCTTTTTCTTCTTATTTCTCCCCAAAAGTTGTGCATCGATTAGCTCAGAAAGTCCTCTTCCTATCAATTTCAAACTTATACCATATATGTATCGTCTCCCAAAGACGGCAATCGAACTAAAATCAAAGTGATCAGTCGACCGTGACGTCACTATGACGTCATTATATGAAAACACATTCTCAATCATATCTCATTAATGGAATGGAATTGTTCAATGAAATTTACGTCACATATATTTCAAGTCAAGCGCATTCTACTCATATTCTCAAAATTCATTAATACCTTAAAACGTGCGCGTACGCGCGCGTTGAAATATTTGTATGCTCAAATCGAGCTCAAAATTTTTTTGCACACGTTTCAGACCATTTAGAGCATTTTTTGAAAAATTGAAAAAAAATTTACGGACGCGTACGCGCGCGCGCATATACGCACGCACAGCTAATATGCAACAGAAATTTCCCGTTTTTTTACACTTATCGCCTGCCTGAAATGTCAGGGAATACGTCTACCAAGTTTCAAATCAATCCGACTCAATATGACGTCATACGGGCCCGCCAAAGTTGAAATTCCGCGCGCGCGTCAATGGCGACATACAGTGCAACAATGCCAAAAAACCGCCAATTTTAAATCCGATTTTACTCGTCAGGATGAAAGGTGACCTCCCATTTTCTTTACATATTCTGAAAGCTGATGAGTTGGACATGTCATTTCATGGGTTGACGATGCTGGAAAAATGATTAAAAGCTATCAAATTTCTTAATAAAGTAAAAAAAGTAAATTTTCAAAATGACGTCATCAAATTTCAAGTTCACTCGAGCGTATCTCACTTATCCTTTGCCAATTTACACCCAAATTTCAGTATGTTGTAGGTTATTGAATGATCTTTCATTAAAATAATTACAACATTTTGATTGGATGACGGCATCACCTCGTAAAAATGGATTAAAAGTAATATTGTCAAATTTGACCAGTTTACGTGTTATCTCTATGGGAGAGCAGTTTTTCTGGAAGTGAAAATTGACATGACTCTCTTTTTCGAGTACTAGCTCACTTATGCGTCGGTGAATTTCTCCCAGATTTTAGTATGTTGTAGCTGAGAGTTTGGGCTATCGTAAATGTGCCCTTTATTTTTTCATACGACGTCGGCATCACGTTGAAAAACTTGGTTGAAAATGGCACGAGGCTTCGATGCAGCGTCATTTTGCTTAATACACAAGGCCTATGGAAAATG
Organism: Diadema setosum; assembly: GCF_964275005.1. Lineage (NCBI taxonomy): Eukaryota > Metazoa > Echinodermata > Echinoidea > Diadematoida > Diadematidae > Diadema > Diadema setosum. The sequence goes on from NC_092687.1 coordinate 28,613,001, forward strand.
AAATAGGTCATTGCGTAGCGCATCCGACTCGTAATCCTAAGGTCCCTGGTTCGAGGCTCACCCCTGCCAATATTTTTTTTTATTATTTTTTTAAACACTTTTTTCTTCTTTTTCTTTAGTTAATCTTAATTTCCCTTTCTTTACTTTATCTTTTTCTGATTTTGTTTTATGCTTCTCCTTCAAATTTCTATAAAATAACAATTTTTCTTTATTTTTCTTTCTTTCTACTACTTTCTGTGCAATAGATGAACAACAACAATGGCTACCAATCCCATATTTTGCACATGTGTAGTACATGTCACGTACATTATTTCATAAAATAACAACTACTTGATCGGACACCATCTTGGGTATGTAAATTAGGGTCAAAGGTCATAAATGTTTCATCCTGTATCTTGGTGAATACATGTCCTATCTTTCCCATATTTTGCACACGCAAAGACCATGTTACAAGAATCATTTCATAAAATAATTACTTTTTGCTTAGACGCCATCTTGGGCGTGCAAAGTGAGGTCAAAGGTCAAATATACTTCATTCTGTATTTCCGTTAGTGTATACGAAATTCGGTACCAAAGATGGCAGGTCTCACTCCCTTTTCTAAATGAGAATTCAAACATCACACGGCCAATGTCCCGTCAACACAGATGAAACCTGTATGGTCATGAATATTTGGATCAGGACTCAAATCATTGATTTTCGAAGAGATCGGATCACCTAATTTGTCAGTCTTGACAAATTCCGAGTCTAGTTTTATTTTTTTTTTCCAAACTCTTTTTTCTTCTTTTTCTTTATTTAGTCTTAATCTCCCTTCCTAACATTATCTTTTTCTGATTTTTTAATGCTTCTCCTTCAAATTTCTATAAAATAACATAATTAGGTGATCCGAGTATCCTTCGGATCACCTTCTGTATCTGTACTGATTCTTTCTTTATTTCTCCTCAAAAGTTGTGCAGAGGTTAGCTCAGAAAGTGCTATGCCTATCAAGTTCAAACTGATACCATGTATGTATCGTGTCCCAAAGACGGCAATCGAACTAAAATCAAAGTGATCAGTCGACCGTGACGTCACTATGACGTCATTATATGAAAACACATTCTCAATCATATCTCATTAATGGATCAGAATTTTTCAATGAAATTTACGTCACATATATTTCAAGTTATGCGCATTCTATTCATGTTCTCAAAATTCATATTTTCTCTTAAAACGTGCGCGTACGCGCGCGTTGAAATATTTGTATGCTCCAATCGAGCTCAAAATTTTTTTGCACACGTTTCAGACCATTTGGAGCATTTTTTGAAAAATTGAAAAAATCGGACGGACGCGTACGCGCGCGCGCATATACGCACGCACAGCTCATATGCAATAGAAATTTCCCGTTTTTTCACACGGATCGAATGTCTGAAATGTCAAGGAATATTTCTACCAAGTTTCAAGTCAATCCGACTCAAAATGACGTCATACGGGCCCGTCAAAGTTGAAATTCCGCGCGCGCGTCAATGGCGATATACAGTGCAACAATGCCAAAAAACTGCCAATTTTAAATCCGATTTTACTCGTCAGGATGGACGGTGACCCCCCATTTTCTTTACATATTCTGAAAGCTGATGAGTTGTACATGTCATTTCATGGGTTGGCGATGCTGAAAAAATGATTAAAAGGTATCAAATTTCTTAATAAAGTAAAAAAAGTAAATTTTCAAAATGACGTCATCAAATTTCAAGTTCATTCAAGCATATCTCACTTATTCTTTAGTTGATTTTCGTCCAAATTTCAATATGTTGTAGCTTATTAAATGGTCTTTCAGATATATAATAACAACAATTTGACTGGATGACGGCATCACCTCGTAAAAAGGGATTAAAAGTAACATTGTTAAATTTGACCAGTTTACGTGTTATCTCTATGGGAGTGCAGTTTTTCTAGGGAATTTTTCTAGATGTGAAAATTGACATGATTGTCTTTATCGCCGACTAGCTCAATTACCCTTCGGTGAATTTCTTCCAGATTTTAGTATGTTGTAGCCAATGTAATACTCTTTAAGTTTTGTTAATCAAAGTTTTAATCGGATGATGTCTTCACCACGTGAAAATGGATATAATGTAACCTTGTCAAATTTAACCAGTTTACGTGTTATCTCTATGGGAGGGAATTTTTCTGGAAATGAAAATTGACATGACTATCTTTATCGAGCACTACCTCACTTATGCTTCGGTGAATTTCTCCCATATTTTAGTATGTTGTAGCTGAGACTTTGGGCTATCGTGAATGTGCCCTTCGTTTTTTCATACGGAGTCGGCATCATGCCCAAAAACTTGGTTGAAATTAACGCTTATCTTCCATGTATTTTCATATTCCTTTCTTTCTGCAACTTTCTTTGCAATAACTCAAGAAAAACAAGCTCTATCAGCCCAATATTTTGCACATGATTAGTTTATGTCACGTACATTATTTCATAAAATAACAACTACTTGATCGGGCACCTTCTTGGGTATGTAAATTAGGGTCAAAGGTCAAAAATGTTTCATCCTGTATCTTGGTGAATACATGTCTTATCTTTCCCATATTTTGCATACGTAAAGACCATGTTACAAGAATCATTTCACAAAATAACCACTTTTTGCTCAGACGCCATCTTGTCTGTGCAAAGTAGGGTCAAAGGTCATATGTACTTCTTTCTTTATCTTCATTATGACGTGTTATCTCTATGGGAGGGAATTTTTCTAGATGTGAAAATTGACATGATTGTCTTTATCGCCGACTAGCTCAATTACCCTTCGGTGAATTTCTTCCAGATTTTAGTATGTTGTAGCCAATGTAATACTCTTTAAGTTTTGTTAATCAAAGTTTTAATCGGATGATGTCTTCACCACGTGAAAATGGATATAATGTAACCTTGTCAAATTTAACCAGTTTACGTGTTATCTCTATGGGAGGGAATTTTTCTGGAAATGAAAATTGACATGACGGTCTTTATCGAGCACTACCTCACTTACTCTTCTGTAAATTTCTCCCAGATTTTAATATGTTGTAGCTGAGACTTTGGGCTATCATCAGTGATTCTCCATTTTTTCATACGACGCCGAGATCACGTCAAAAAACTTGGTTGACATCAAACTTATCTTCGATGTATTGAGATATTTCTTTCTCTCTGCAACTTTCTTTGCAATAACTCAAGAAAAACAGCCCCTATCATCCCCATATTTTGCACATGTTTAGTTTATGTCACGTACATTATTTCATAAAATAACAACTACTTGATCAGACACCATCTTGGGTATGTAAATTAGGGTCAAAGGTCATAAATGTTTTAACCTGTATCTTGGTGAATACATGTCCTATCTTTCCCATATTTTGCACACGCAAAGGCCATGTTACAAGAATCATTTCACAAAATAACCACTTTTTGCTCAGATGCCATCTTGGCTGTGCAAAGTTGGGTCAATGGTCAAATATACTTCATTCTGTATCTTCGTTATAGTGTATACCGAATTTGGTAACAAAGATAGCAGACCTGACTCTCTTTTCTAAATGAGAATCCAAATATCACACGTCCAATGTCTCTAAACACAGATGAAACCTATATGGTCATGCCTATTGCGATCAGGACTCGAATCAGTGATTAAAAAAAAAAAATCGGATCACCTAATTTGTCAGTCTTGACAAATTCCAAGTCTAGTTGTCGTTGCCGTTGTCTACTCTATTGAAGTATAAGGTATATAATATATATTAAAGTTATTTTGATATCTTTCTACAGTAAACTGAAGATTTGTCATGCCTTTAATTCCTGCCCAGCATGGCGTTGCTTGAACCGACCTGACTCAAGGGTACCGATGCGATGCACCGCTTTCCGACAGATCCACAACGAAGGGGGAAAAAAGTGGGAAATCAGAGGGCGACGAGAAAACTACAGTGTATATGATTTGTTTTCTTTGGATTCCTCGCGGTGTCTTTCAGACTATCCAAGTTTTGATTTACATTTATTTATATGTCACCGCCATAACGTACGCAGTGTCGCTTGAGGCATTTGTTTTGGTCGTCCGTCCGTCATTTCGTCTGTCCTTCATTCCGTAATCAATTTCGCTTATAAACTTTTATGTAAACACGCTCAAAGTGAACCCTGAGGGTCAAATCATGTATATAATGGTTAAATTCTTAAAATGTTACCATTTCCCCCATATCTATATGCAATAATTTTTGAAGGTGAGTACATGCATTTCCAGACCAAACTTACTGCGGCGACCGTGATTCTTTTGTTATTTTTTTTTTTCCTTTGGGGAGGGGGGGGGGGGGGTCATGGGAGGAGTCGAGGATCAATGTCAGGTAAAATGTTAACATTCTATATTTTTGAAATATCATTACCCAGTTCCTCCTAACTTGGAGATTACCCAATGCAAAAACTTAAAACCAAACAGGGTATTTGCATACCATCATTACTAGGGGAGAGCGGGGAGAAGTGGGACATTATTTCAAGTTCGCCGATTTTCTTCTTATATCTTTTTATAGAAGAGATGATTACATTTCCTTTCGGGCTTGCATGAAGGTTCATATGGTAGGTTACATAAAGAGCTATAAACTTGGGGGTGGCACTGTTCTCAATTTTCCGCAGTTAATGAAAAGAAAAAACCTTATTTTGGGGGAGAAGTTGACCCACCCGTGGGTAAAGTGGGACAACGGCAAGTGAAAAATGGGACGGTGTTGGTGAAGTGTGACATCCTATAGAAATGTCGGAAATGTCAAAGTTGGAAGGCGTAATGAAACATTGGTAATGAAAACAGTCAAACATGCTTTAAAATGATCTTTATTTCAACAAAACAAGTTTGAACAACATGTTTGAAAATCTCAGCTTTTTTACATGTAATGCTATTATGTGGGACAAATGGGACAAGTATACTCCCAACTGTCCCTCACATGGCATTACACATAAATATGTACGACTGCTCAGTAACCATGCAGGCATTTGTCAAAGTTATATAGTTGCATATCAATAAGGCTCACCACCAGCTTCAATTGTGCCCTTGAAATCATGAATACAAAGACAACAGGTTAACCTGATTTAAAAATATATATATATATATATATATATCATATTTTGGAGATATTTTTCAATAACAATTTATACATACTCAGAATTTCCCGAACTGCATGGCTTTCCTAGTGTGATGTATGGTTGCTAGGGGTTTATTGTAGATATAAGCCAACCGCTGATTGGTTGAATAGTGTTTGATTCAGAGAACGTGTCCCACTTGACCCGCGTCCCAACTCATCCCGCTCTCCCCTACACAGTTTCGGGTAGGGAAAGATTTTGGCCATGATGGTTAAAGGTCAAGTGAAAATAGTAAAATGACAAGATTTTCCACATATTTTTAAAATAACTACTCAAAGTATTGCCATGAAAATAGATAGGTCAACTCAATTTTACGAGTAAAAAATGCTCAAATTCCTTAATACTTGCTCTCTTAAACAATTATAAGTCATCCATTCACACCTAGTTCATTTATTTTATGACAACCATGCTATTTGTTTCTGTCCATTAAATGAAACTGTCGTGTAACATTATCAAGGCGTATTCTACACGAGCTAAGAGAACAATGTAATATGGCTGAGATATACCAGTAGCCATTTGGATAATTTTATGTGGTTTTTTTCAACTTATTTCATATCTATTAAATGGTCCTGATCGTAGTTTATATTGATACGGATATCACTGAGGATATCCCTCATTATCATGTTAGCCACGTATTCGTGCTTTACACCATCGTTCATTTACAGGTCTTTAAAAAATTATTTCTAAACATTTTGAGATCATTTTACATACCTCGATACTCTCTTGCCGATGACGTTTCATGTTGTACATTGTACATAGGTGTATTCCTTTAGAATTACATACTAGTAGGCCTTCATGTCAGTTTCATACATAACTAAATGGTACTAAATAGGATGGTAATTGATGGGTATTTACCTGTAATAACTGTGGAATTTTGTTAATCGCCTGTGCACTGCTAGAATTGTAAATTTGTATACATATCATTTTGTTATACAATATGCTTGTTCCCTTGACAGCTTGCTAAATACAATATAGCATGCAGTCTAGTGAAAGTTTACGACACAGCATACTGTGAATTCTCCTTTTTATTTTTACAGCAAAATTTATCATATTTATTATATTCAGGAATTATGTCCTGTGACAGCTTCCCTTATATACGTCGGTGCTCGTGTTTACAATGGTCTAATTTAATGTGTAAAATGATTGATTGTTGGCTTTGTTCAACATCGATGGAATGAAAGAATGTCCCTCCCCCAACCCACACCCTTTTCTCTCTCTCTCTCTCTCTCTATGAAAAAAAAAAGTCAAGCAACACAGTGCCTTGCGCCTTTGGCAAGTCTGCGCGTACAAGTACAACGCTAACCCCCAAGCGCACACGCTAAAACCTTAAGCGCACTGTACGCTGGGTAACGACATGGCGTCCAATTTATGAGTTGGCCAGACTCTCTTAATATACGGCACTTGACCACCGAACTAAAACATAGTGGAATGCGTGTTCACCCAGGAAATACGCA